>NW_022605301.1:0-40000 GCF_008692095.1 Etheostoma spectabile | reverse complement strand
GGGAGTAGTACACACCGTTGTAGGAAATCTTCAATTTCTTAGCAATGTCTCGCATGGAATAGCCTTCATTTCTAAGGACAAGAATAGACCGTTGAGTTTCAGATGAAAGTTCTCTTTTTCTGGCCATTTTGAGCGTTTAAATGTGATGCTCCAGAAACTCAATCTGCTCAAAGGAAGGTCAGTTTTGGAGCTTCTGTAACGACCTAAAGTGTTTTCAGATGTGTGAACATGATTGCACGAGGGTTTTCTAATCATCAATTAGCCTTCTGAGTCAATGAGCAAACACATTGGACCATTAGAACACTGGAGTGATAGTTGCTCTATACACCTATGTAGATATTGCACCAACAACCAGACATTTGCAGCTAGAATAGTCATTTACCACATTAGCAATGTATAGAGTGGATTTCTTCAAAGTTAAGACTAGTTTAAAGTTATCTTCATTGAAAAGTACAGTGCTTTTCCTTCAAAAATAAGGACATTTCAATGGGACCCCAAACTTTGGAACGGTAATGTATATGTGTGTATTAGGGGTGGAACGGTTCATATTTGAAACTGTTTTGAATATTGTACTGAACCGAAATGGTACAGGCGTCACGGTTCGGTGCACGAATTTACACAGAGAATACACGGTATAAAAATAAATAAAACTTCCGTTCAAATTACTTAATGTAATGGGGAACTAG
Organism: Etheostoma spectabile; assembly: GCF_008692095.1. Lineage (NCBI taxonomy): Eukaryota > Metazoa > Chordata > Actinopteri > Perciformes > Percidae > Etheostoma > Etheostoma spectabile. Next base: position 39,314 of record NW_022605301.1, on the reverse strand, counting down.
TCTTAGATGCGCGGGTTCTTTAGGGACACCTCATCTGTGTATGTGTCTATACATATATATATTGTAACGCTCACCCCTGTGTTGCAGCGTTGAATAAGGAGGCGATGACTGGTTTGCAACTTCTGTGCATTTATTTTAGAAACACAGCTCAACTCCGGTCACCGTTGGCCATGACCACGCCGAACATTTAGTCCATAACAACGGAAACCCCCCCCCCCCCCATAAACATTTGCTTAACTGATGAACTCCTAAAAACAGGGATACATTAACTCAGCTCATTACAATATATACACATATATGTATATGTTGTATATGTCAGGTTCAAGCAACCTAAAACACTCAAATAAGGCACAAAGACGAGAGCGTAGGTTAATTCTCTCGAGGAGAACGGACAGAGATGAGTTCAGTTACAATCTCCTACCGCTCTGAACTCATCCTGCCGTCGCCTCTTTTGATCCATTTTAGGGATGTAACCCTAGTAACAAAACACAATGTGCATAAGGGAGAGGGAGCAATGATGTTGCATAACTTTTCTTCCTATAACAGGCTTGAACTTTAAGTCACCCTAAACCCCAGAGTGGAGGCCAACATCCTCTTCACACCCCTCAGAGTGACCTTTGTACTTCTCCTTCTTTAGTTTCTTATCTGGCCGTGCAGCTTGGCCACAGGGTCTTGTTTTACTGCGTCAGCCGCGTTGAGAAAACCCTGAAACAGATTCCTGTTATGCAACAAACAAGCACACACTTCATACAGTTTATGTACCTCATCTTTCATACTAATACAATGATTAACATGTAGATTTAGAGTAAATATGAGATAAATGTATATGTATGGACATTTTATTCTGACAAAATATATATGTGTGTGTGTGTGTGTGTGTGTGTGTGTGTGTGTGTGTGTGTGTGTGTATAAGGGCTGTAACAACACTCGATGAACCTGTGTCCCAACATGGCCTTTCCAACTCTATTAGTATTAGTCCTTGGAGTGCCGGGGCTGTAATGATAGTGGATGGTTGCTGGCTGCTGGGGGTTGACTGTGGATGTGTCCCCGGGGCTGTAATAATAGTGGATGGTTGCTAGCTGCTGGGGGTTGACTGTGGATGTGTCCCCGGGGCTGTAATGATAGTGGATGGTTGCTAGCTGCTGGGGGTTGACTGTGGATGTGTCCCCGGGGCTGTAATGATAGTGGATGGCTGCTAGCTGCTGGGGGCTGACTGTGGACGTGTCCCCGTTGGGCGGGGCTGTTGTCAGCTCTCATCCTAACTGAAGCCTTGTAGTGCCGGGAGACAGAGACAGAAGACGGGGGGGTGCTAGCTCGCTAAATTACAATTAGACTATTTGCCGGGTGCTCCGGTTTCTTCCCACCATAAAGACATGCATTCTGGTAGGGCTGCACAATTAATCGAATTTTAATCGCGATCACGATTTTGACTTCCCAAGATCAAATTAGCGTGATCGAGCGATTATTTTTTTAATGTGTCATTTCATTGAACGCTCCGGGTTTTTTGCAAAGCCAATCTACTGCTACTATCGTCTGATCATGAGCCAGCCAGAGTAGTTCACTGCACCCCGTGCAGCTTAGTTTCTAGATGTAGACAGTCCCAGAAGAAAGAGTAGCGTGGGGAAAACTCAACAGATAGCAGTCGGTTATACGTCAGTCTCAAGGTTTACAGTTTACCAGTAAACGCAACATTTAGTCACGTGTGTTGTTTTTCAGACAGCAGCGGTGAGCAGTGCTAGTAGCGGCTGTAAACTTTTAGCTAGTAGCGTCTGTTAGCTGTTAGCTCCTCTAGGACGCACCAGTGCTAATGTCTTCGCATCCGCTGCAATGCTGTTTATATGGATATGGTTTAATTTTGCGTTACATGACCCATTTCGTCTGTAAAGCCGTGCCTGTGTTGGATCTTTCTACGCTCTCTCGTCCTACTCTCTCTCGTCTTACTCTCCGCGCCCCGCCACACAGCGGCCGCCGGTCCACACTTCTGACATTTGTCCACAGTTTTTTTTTTTTTTATCAACACAGCTGTATTGTTAAGTATGAGGGTTAAACCTGTATTTGTACCAGTGTTTCCGTGGTAACTCTGCTACCGCGGCCGCTACGGCGAAGAACACAGAAGAAGTTATTGAATGCAACCAACTTCAGTTGGTAGAGTCACAGCGTGTGAGACGGAGCTGCTGGATCTGGACCAGGACCTGGACCTGGGCCAGAGATGTGACCCATGGCCAGAATATCATAGTTGATAAAAATGCAGCGCAGTGAAGATACAGACGTTTAATACACACGCCGTGTGTGTCCGCCGTTCGACCCGTGCTGGACCCGTTCATAATGACCAGCCGTCTCTCTGTGAGTAGCGTCCATCACACTCCCTCTCGCAGTTATAAATAGCCTATATGATGATAAAATTTGTTTTGGTTAAAATCAACAAATAATCGTGCAGCCCTAACATGCTGGGTAACTAGGACTACGTATGAAGAATAGCCGATTGGCTAACACTGGCGCATTTACAGAAATGTTGATTGATGTTCATTGTCCTAAATAAATAAATAAACATTATTCTCATGTCTCATTCCAACGAGTTAATGAACAACTGAAACATTATTTTAAGGGACAAAAGAATCTTTGGTGTTGGATCGATCAACACTGAAATCAATCAGTATCAATAAATAAAGTCTCTGTTGTGTTACTGTGTTGCTAAGGGGGACGTAACCAACGGCAACACAATGCCATGTGGCAGAAAACATGCTGTATTACGTTTACTGAGAACAGAGATGTTCTTCTGTCTGCTCTCACCTTTCCAGTGAGGAGAACACATGGGAACCACAAGACCACCTGGACCTGGACCTGATCACCGAGTACCTGCAGACACACAAGGAGACGGAGGAGAAGAAGAAGAAGGAGGGCAAGAGGAAAGGTGTCAGGGAGGCCTCGGGAGACTCCGAGGAGCGAGGGAGCAAGACGAAGAAGAAGGAGGTGAGTGAAGGAAAGAGGGTACTCGAGACTGAAGTCCCAGAAATCTATCTATTATTGATACGTAGCTCGGGGTTTCTCTTCATGGTAAATCTCCTGACTCACATGATCTTCTGCTCACTTTAAGGCAAAGAGTAGGCTACAGCTGTTAATTAGAGTAAATGATTATTATCCTAACTCCTTGAATGGTGAGATTATGACAGTTTGAGAGCAGTGGTCAGTAAATGTCTGTTTTTAGGCTGCTTCCACATTCAGGCGGTCCGCCATCATCTGCCACGCTTTCTCTCGCTGTTTCATTACAGCATTACACTTATTTCACTACAACTTACCTGAACATGTAGACTATTTTGGAACTCATAAAAGTCATGAAAATTACATTTGCTTCCATAATAACATGTTTGCAATTGGCAAACATTTTCCTTAATTTTGTTATCAATGAAAAATTAAAATTTTCTGTTTGTCTGTTGCTATAGAAACAGAGAGGAGGAAAGGGACCCAAACATCACAGCTGTCAACAATGTGACAAATCCTTCACATCATCAGGATATTTAAAGATTCATCAGAGAGTTCACACTGGAGAGAAACCTTACAGCTGTGATCAATGTGGTGCAGCTTTCACGAAACAGAATTCACTAAAAATACATCAACGCATTCACACTAGAGAGAAGCCATACAGCTGTGATCAATGTGGGGCAGCTTTCACACAACAGAGTACCCTAAAAATACATCAACGCATTCACACTGGAGAGAAGTCATACAGCTGTGATCAGTGTGGGGCAGCTTTCACACTAAAGCGTTACCTAAAAATACATCAGCGCATTCACACTGGAGAGAAACCTTACAGCTGTGATCAATGTGGGGCAGCTTTCACACTACAGAGTAACTTAAAAATACATCACGCATTCACACTGGAGAGAAGCCGTACAGCTGTGATCAGTGTGGGGCAGCTTTCACACAGCAGGGGACATCAACGCAATCATACTGGAGAGAGCCATACAGCCGAAACCTTTTCTCAGCATCAACGCATTCACACTGGAGAGAAGCCGTTCAGCTGTGATCAGTGTGGGGCAGCTTTCACACAGCAGGGACACCTACAAACACATCAACGCAATCATACTGGAGAGAAGCCATACAGCTGTGAACAATGTGGGGAAACCTTTTCTCAGAGTAGTAACCTTAAAACTCACCAGCGCATTCACACTGGAGAGAAGCCGTACAGCTGTGAACAATGTGGGGAAACCTTTTCTCGTGGTGGTGCCCTTAAATATCACCAGCGCATTCACACTGGAGAGAAGCCGTACAGCTGTGAACAATGTGGAAAAAACGTTTTCTTGGAGTAGTAACCTTAAATCTCACCAGCGCATTCACTCTGCCTCGTTGTGAACGTGTTTCAGAGCCAAGCTGTTTCCTCCTCCTCCCTGTTAGCTGTGTTGTTATATTCTGATCTTCTCTCCACATTGAAGGCTGACCAGCAGTAACTTTATCTTCTGAGCAGCATGATGTTATCCTGTCTACGACTACTGTAATGGGAAAAATACATTTAACCAATGATTTTAATTTTAATTATTCATAATAAGATCTCTAATGCCTCTCAGAGTATTTTACTTCTGTATCTGCCATCTGTGTGTTTCTCCTGGGAAGACAACTGGGTTTATTTCCTTGAAGAATGGATGACGTGGAGCCTGACAGAAACAGTTGCCTAGAACGGTGTTTATCACAGCAGGTCCCAGGTCGAGACCATAGCAGGTCCCAGGTCGAGACCATAGCAGGTCCCAGGTCGAGACCAGAGCCTATCCAAGAGACAAGATGTCCTTTTCAGCTAAGATAGACTGACCGGTCAAGACACTTGGACACACGAGATTCAGAAATACGTAAGAGCTCCAACTGTCTGCCTGAGGTCCACTGGTTGGTATGTTTGAGATTAAACTGGTTTTCCAAACAAGGGTTGGTTTTCCTCTGGGGGGGTACTGCATATAAAGAATTGTATTACTGATTGTATTTACCAGAACTGTGGGGTCACTCTGTAACTGTTCGTTGTGAAGTACAGTTCTTGTCATTTTGATTGTTCTCAAATAATTAAACTCTTCCACCGAATATCTAAACTTTGAATCCAGTCTTTATTTTGTTTCAACAAGGTCTCTTCTTCAACACCACTTACTCCCTCTCTGAACAGAAACTTCCACAACACTACGTATTACGCTCCCTCCCTTTGAAGGGGTAGTCCTGTCATTCATGTAAATAGTTTGAACTGCTTTGAACCGTGTCCCACAGGCGTCTCCAGTAGATCAGGTTTCAGTCCCATTAAAACAGCTGCTTTGATACAGGAAGTCTGATTCAAACTACAGTTCCATGTTTTCATTTTGGCGGGAGATTGGTGTGAAGTTCTGGTCCCAGAACACCAGACTTTCCTTTCCTGGACGGACTTATCTGAACCCAACCCACTAACTAATCCTGGTTAGTCTGTTGGTGCCTAACCTTAACACCACAACATCTCCACAACGCTGACTGCTCCTCGTTTTACACCATTTAAAAGAACGCCATACTTTTTGTTTTTCAATCTTTTATGTATATATTTATTCGTGTATCGCTGAATATATTTACCCAATATTCTCTCTATTATATTCTCTCTATTACTATAATATTCCTCTGAGCGTTTCTTTATTATTCATCTAGAACATGTTTATTCTTATTCTGCCAAAACGTGCCGATTTTTATTTTATTCAAGAAACTGTTTCATGTCAAAAATAACTCATAGTACAGTCTGTCGAAAAAAGTCATAGTGTAGTAATAGTAGTAAACAAGTAGCAATAGAGTAGTACAGTGAAGAAAAAAAGTCAGAATATGTTGAAAATAGTCATAGTACAGTATGTCGAAAAATGTGTACATGTGTGATGTATGTGTGTATATGTGGTTTTATTTGTTATGGTTGTCTTGCTATATATATATATATATATATATATATATATATATATATATATATATATATATACATATACTGTATATAGTGACGTTTCAGAAAACCTTAAAGTATTCCACTTTGTATAATACATTGTCACCATCTTGTTACGCATTAGAGCCGGCGCTCTAGTTCATCTTCAGCGCTTTAGTTTCTCAGCATTCACAAACATCTTCTACTCACTTTCAGAGTGTTTCCCCTTCCTGTCCAATAGGAACCATGTACTCCAGATGTGTGTTGATGTTGAATGATTGTGATGAACTGAAGGATACGGAGTCATAAGAGAGTCGTACAGACGAATACACCTGGAAAAAAGGACCTTCATGTGAAAGTTTAATTCTATTCACTTTATTTAAGAAGAGGACAGAGACAATTAATGAAGTGAATGATTATACATGGGTTAAAAAAGCCAGAATAAGCCAAAACCTCACAACACCATCCCCCCCCAATACAACCAGCTGTTCTCATGTGAGATACTAATGTATATATACACACACATATATATATATATATATATATATATATATATATATATATATCTCGCTTGGTTGAGAGTTAACTCCCTTTACACCTTCCCCTCAGCCCCCCCGTCCCTAATGTCCCTCTTCTGCCCGATAATAACCCGTTACTATCAGCGGGGGGGGTGGTTAGGCCGATATTAACAGGAGTTCCTTTGATTATTACCTGATTGCAAATTATTAGAAAGAGGAATTTGAAAATGTTTAATGAACAGGCCTATCATCATGATTTATCTTTGATTGATTGGGGACAGCTAGGCCTGTTGTCTGACGTGGAACTGGCCTGGACACTTTTTAAGGAGAATTTTAAGAAAATTGTAAATAAGCATGCTCCTGGGACAAAGCATAGAGTGAAGGGACGGGAAAACCCTTGGTTTTCACCAGAGTTGTCAGACATTCATCAGCGAAATGTGGCATAGGCTAAAGCTAGAAATGAATTATATGAATAGAAATGAATAGAAATTCTGCCACGGACTGGTCCATTTTCAGACAACTAAGAAACAAATGTACCTCTCTTATTAAAAAAGCTAAATCAGAATATTATTTATCAGTTACTAGTGAAAATCTCAATAATCCACAGAAATTTTGGAAAATCATCAAGTCTCTTACTGTGAATAAAAGTAATGAACCCCTCCCAAAATTTGTTTTGAAAAATTCTCTCCCGGTCTACGACAGAGTTGACGTTTTAAATTGCTTCAATGAGCATTTGGTATCAGTTGGTTGTGTGTCTGAGTCTCCAGGACTAGTCCCCGTCCCCCCATCACAGACTCCCCAGTGGTCTCTGGAGAGTCTTTTAATTTTGTTTCTTTTATGGTGCAGCAGGTGCATGGAGCTCTTAAAGCGTTAGACCACAGAAAACCACCTGGACCAGGTTTAATAGAGCCTTATTTTTGGAAAAAGGCAGCTGATTTCGTTGCTGAGCCCCTTACAATTCTTTTTTTGTCAATTCAAAACAACGAAATACCATCAGTTTGGAAGCCAGCTTTTGTTTTCCCTTGTTTAAAGGAGGTGATCCAGCAGTCTTAACTATCGGCCTATATCTAATTTATGTGTTTTGTCATTTTTAGAATCCCCAGTTTCAGACCAAATAAATGAATTTTTATACTCGAATGAACTTCTTTCCAAACTGCAATCAGCTTCAGGAAAAAACACAGCACCATCACTGCTGTTACAAAAGTAATAAATGACGTACTTTTCGCTCTTGATAGAAAGCAATTCTGTGCGTCACTTTTTCTTGATTTGTCAAAAACATTTGACACAGTGGACCATGCTGTTTTAAAGCATAGGCTTCTTTGTCTGGGACTGTCTGATTGGGCAGTTTCCTGGTTCATGAATTATCTGAGTGACAGGACTCAGTGTATAAAATGTGACGGTCTATGTTCTGCATTAGTGAAGGTCCACAAGGTTCATTATTGGGTCCTCTCTTGTTTATTATGTATATAAATGAGCTGGGCCTAAATGTTTTGGATGCTAATATGCATTTCTACGCTGATGACACGATTATTTAATATTTTGGATCGTCCCCAGCTAAAGCGGTTGAGTCTCTGCAGAAAGCTTTTGATGTGGTTCAACACACACTAATGCAGCTTAAACTGGTTCTCAATGCAGGAAAGACTAAATTGATGTTGTTTAGTAACACTAAGAAGGTTTCTCAAGTTCCTCCTTCTGTGTGTCTGTGAGGAAACTTAAACTCAAATTGTCCTTTTTCTTTCGAAATAAATTTTGTTTTTCTTTTAAAGTAAAAGCTCGTCACTGCAACATTTTAATCTGTCTTAGATCATGGTGACATGGTGTTTGGGACCGCCTCAGCACAGTGTCTGCATAAGATGGACCCTGTGTACCATGCGTCTCTGAGATTTATTACAAATTGTAAAAATCTAACCCATCATTGTGACTTGTGTTCCAGAGTGGGACGGCCATCGCTGTCAAACAGGAGATCAGGGCGTTGGCATATCTTTATCTATAAGGCCATGCTAGGTCTGTTGCCATCCTACATCAGTAGTCTGATCACATGGAGAAGTGTTGGTTCCTATTCACTGCGATCAGATGATCTCCTGCCGCTCCTTGTTCCATTTGCCCGTACAAATCTGGTAAAAAGGGCTTTTGTCTGCTCCGCTCCTTCTGCATGGAAGTCTTTGCAAAAAGACTTGAAATTATCTGAACTTATTTCCTTAAATGCTTTTAAATCCAGATTGAGAGAACCTGAAATGACCTGTTTACATTGTAAATGTTTTTAATCTGTGTTGCATAACTTTTATAAATGTAATTGTGTTTTTGCCTCTTGGCCAGGACTCCCTTGAAAAAGAGGTTTTTAACCTCAACGGGACTTTCCTGGTTAAATAAAGGTTAAATTAAAAAAAAATTGTGTAAATGATTTTCGATCCACACACAGTATTCGCTAATTTAACACTTTTTAAAATAAATTAGTAATTATTATATTTAGTAATCTTTTTACTAGAGACACACAAACCCTTGTTAAATTTAAAGGGCCCCCGCCCAGATCACGAAAACTGAAAGCGAGGCCAGAGGCCTTTTCTGGTTTTACCCCAGACGTCCCCCACTGACGGGCTCCTGTCCCCCTAACCCTAACCCTGTATAATTTAAGCACTGCCCGAGGGGATCTTTTCAACCAATGATTTTTCTTTGGTACTCACGGTCAGGAACCGGTCCTCCCAGGGTCCCCGGAGGCCCCCCCTCCTTCTCAAGGACGCCTGCTAGCCTTCGTCGGTTGCCAGTCCGAGAGAGGCTAAGACCTCCAACCAGTCCGAGAGAGGCTAAGACCTCTAACCAGTCCGAGAGAGGTAAAGACCTCTAACCAGTCTGAGAGAGGCAAAGACCTCTAACCAGTCCGAGAGAGGCTAAGACCTCTAACCAGTCTGAGAGAGGCTAAGACCTCTAACCAGTCCGAAAGAGGCTAAGACCTCTAACCAGTCCGAGAGAGGCTAAGACCTCTAACCAGTCCGAGAGAGGCTAAGTCCGAAAGAGGCTAAGACCTCTAACCAGTCCGAGAGAGGCTAAGACCTCTAACCAGTCCGAGAGAGGCTAAGACCTCTAACCGGTCCGAGAGAAGCTAAGACCTCGGTGGCTCTGACCGGCAGAGCGGATGGGAACTGCCCCCCCACTAGCTGATAACAGGAGGTCTGACTGTCAAGGTCGGTCCCCGCCGGGTAGCAGCCCCCCCGGAGATTAAAGAGGAGTCTTAAAAAGCCGAGGTGAGAGAGAGAGAAATTAAATGACTAAAATCAAGGATCAAGTCTTTTGGTCCCCTAGCTCACAACAAGCTCAGGTGGTTTTATTATTTAGTGAAAAATTAAAAAACAAGAACAAAATACAGAAATAATGTTTTCTCTTTCTGCCCTAAAAGCAAAGAGTCTCAAAACCAGAGACTAGATAAAACCTGATAAGTGGGTATCGCTGAAGAGAGAGGCCACATCAACTCATATTTATACTCAAAGTCAAGGATACCCCCCCCTTCTGGAAAACAGGGTATTTCCACCACTAGGTTATCATACAGGGGGCCACAGCAGAAGACCGGTTCAGACCAGGTCCCCTGTTACAGTTAGTGATCAGTTGTGAGTTACATAGCAAACTTCAAACAGTACATATATTTTTAGCTTTGTGTTTCTTTGATTTTCAACTGAATCGCAGTTCAACAATACACATTTACATATATACATTATATTTCCTAAAACAATCAGCCCCTCCTAATGCATGTGTGTCTTTTCAATATTAAAATCATTTTTTGCTAAATTTTCAACTGATTTTCAAGCTGTATTATAAATATCAGACATGTATTTATAATACAGGATACTTGGTTAAATTTATAAGTTTACTAACCAAAGATGTTTTTAAATATATATATTTAGTAGATGGTGACTGCTGATTTAAGCCTTGAACAATTTAAACAGGTGGGTTATATAACCACTTGTTATAAAGTGTATAAATATATATATAATATATTATTTAACATCACTGTGTCCACGTTGGGACACCACTCGCTGCTATTGGCCATAACCGGACACTTCAGCCTGACGCACTTTGTGGTCTTTTCGCAGTACTTTACATCACCAAAATGTTAACCAAATTGATGTATACCCATCTGACAATCTACGTATGAAATTACCTCTATGTACATGGACATTTAGATGTCTCAGTAGTATATGAAGGTGGAAAAGACGTAAGAACGCTCGGGCGATGGAATTTCCTCCTCTGTTTTTACTGAACTGAACATTAAGGAGCTCCTATTGCATTATTCAGAGTTGTTGAAGCATGGTATTATATCGGAAAGGACAGATGTAAGATCCGGGAGTTTTGACAGCATTGATGGGACTTTCTTTAACTAACTGTCTGTAGCGGTGTCCGGTTATGGCCAAGGGTAGCGCACGGCTGATTCATCGGCAATAGCGTACTTTAGCGGGCTCTTGTAAAGTAAATACTAAAGTAACAAGTTCACACCATATACCGTTAGAAAGGTAAGAACATGTTTTACCCCAGACAAGCTAGCATTATCTTAGCTCAGGACAGTCACGTGACTCATCTTAAAAGGATTAATGTTACCTTTTTGAATATTAAATACAACGCTTTCATTAGGGCTGCAAAATTTATCGAATTTTGATCACAATTTGGGCTTCCCACGATCAAAATTGCTTAATAGAGTGTTTTTTTGTTGTTGTTTTTTTACTGCGTCTCCACTAAGCTGCCCCTCCACCGTGCAGCTTGGTTTCAAGATGGAGACAGTCCCAGAGGACAGAGAAACAGGAGGACAACTCAACAGATAACAGTCGGTTAAACGGCAGTCTCAAGGTTTACCAGTAAACACAACATTTTGTCCCTAGTTAGCGTCGTTTAGCTCACAGGGCTCTTGGGTGCTAGTTAGCGTCTGTTAGCTCACAGGGCTCTAGGGTGCTAGTAATACTTTTCCTCTAGGTTGCACATGCTGCCTCTCCACAAACGAAGCAATATTGTTATATGGAAATGGTTTAATTTGACGTTAGATGACCCATTTCTTCTGTAAAGCCGTGCCTGTGTTTGGCTCTCTTCATAATGAGTCAGCCATCTCTCTGTGTGTCCGCCCATCCCCCCCACCCTCCCTAGCTCTTTTAATCAGTTATTGTTGAAAACAAGTGAAGGAGCTTTCACAGTGATACTTTTTTTTTAATTTATTTCAGATAATTTACATTTCCATGTGTTGCAGCTGTATGTACAGAACATATAACTTCAACATAAGAGGAATGTAACATAATTTGGATGTGAAAACAGTTATAAACAGACTACATGATTATAATAATAATAATAATAATAATACATTTTATTTAACAGCGCCTTTCTAACACTCAAGGACGCTTTACAGAGAATAAAAGACAGATACAGGGAACATAACAGTGTAAGTAGTAATAACAAAACAAATAAAACAAAAAACAAAACAAACAAAAACAGGACCAGTGTATTTACAGATAAGCGAGCTGGAACAGATGGGTTTTTAGTCTACAGAGGGAGAGAGTTGATGTTGCGGAGGTCGGGTGGGAGTGAGTTCCAGAGCGGCAAAACATTTGTTTTGGTTAAACTCAACAAATAATGGTGAGAAAAATCGTGATCACATTATTGATCAAAATAATCATGATTATCATTTTTGCCATAATCGCGCAGCCCTAACTTTCATAATAGTCATATACAGTAGAAGTCTTATCAGTGAAATGTTCTTCCACGTTGCTTTGTTTAGCATTTTCTTCCATAAACATCCAACGGCAGACATGTTCTGATTAAAGAGTCCCAGTTATGAGGATTTTCTTTTTTTCTTCGTCTTCAGGGACAATAGACTAAATATTTCAGCACTTTGACAACACCGTAGTAAACAGAGATGTTAAAAGATAAGAACAAATACTCCTCCGTTGCAGCATTAGTGAAACAGCGCTAGCAGTTGAACCCTGACCTCAGAATATTTTATTATAGGAATAAAAGCTCATTTTGAGTGGAGTTAACCCTTCAAAGGGAGGGAGCGTGATACGTAGTCGTAGCCAGGATAACATCATGCTGCTCAGAAGATAAAGTTACTGCTGGTCAGCCTTCAATGTGGAGAGAAGATCAGAATATAACAACACAGCTAACAGGCCATGAGAAGGAGGAAACAGCTTGGCTCTGAAACACGTTCACACCGAGGCAGAGTGAACGCGCTGGTGTCTTTTAAGGTGACCACTCGTAGAAAATGTTTCCCCACATTGCTCACACCAGTACGGTCTCTCTCCAGTGTGAACACGTCGGTGGATATCTAGGGTACCACTCCTAGAAAAGTTTTTTCCACATTGTTCACACCAGTACGGCTTCTCTCCAGTGTGAAGACGTCTGTGAAGTTTAAGGTTACTACTCAGAGAAAACGATTTTCCACATTGTTCACACCAGTACGGCTTCTCTCCAGTGTGAACACGTCGGTGAAATTTAAGGCTACTTCTATGAGAAAACGATTTTCCACATTGTTCACAGCTGTACAACTTCTCCCCAGTGTGAATGGGCTGGTGTGCTTTTAGGCTACTACTATCAGAAAACGTTTTTCCGCATTGTTCACAGCTGTAAGGTTTCTCTCCAGTGTGAATGCGCTGGTGTTTTTTAAGGCTACCACTCAAAGAAAAAGTTTCCCCACATTGTTCACATCTGTAAGGTTTCTCTCCAGTGTGAATGCGCTGGTGAGATTTAAGGCTACCACTCAAAGAAAACGTTTTTCCACATTGTTCACAGCTGTACGGCTTCTCTCCAGTGTGAATGCGTTGGTGAGATTTAAGATGACTACTATGAGCAAACGTTTTCCCACATTGTTCACACCAGTACGGCTTCTCTCCAGTGTGAATGCGCTGGTGAGAGTTAAGTTGAGTACTACTAGCAAACGTTTTTTCACATTGTTCACAGTTGTACGGCTTCTCTCCAGTGTGAATGCGCTGGTGATATTTAAGGTACCTACTATGAGAAAACGTTTTTCCACATTGTTCACAGCTGTACGGCTTCTCTCCAGTGTGAATGAGCTGGTGAGATTTAAGGTTACTATTCTGAGAAAACGTTTTTCCACATTGTTCACACCAGTACGGCTTCTCTCCAGCGTGACTGCGCTGGTGTCTTTTAAGGTGACTCTTATTTGTGAAAGCTGCCCCACATTGTTCACAACTGTAAGGCTTCTCTACAGTGTGAATGCGTTTATGTATTTTTAGGTAACTCTGATCTGTAAAAGCTGCCCCACATTGTTCACAACTGTAAGGCTTCTCTCCAGTGTGAATGCGTTTATGTATTTTTAGGGTACTCTGTTGTGTGAAAGCTGCCCCACATTGATCACAGCTGTAAGGTTTCTCTCCAGTGTGAATGCGCTGGTGTCTTTTAAGGTTACCATTAAGAGAAAACTTTTCCCCACATTGATCACAGCTGTACGGCTTCTCTCCAGTGTGAACTCTCTGATGAATCTTTAAATGTTTTGATGATGTTAAGGATTTGTCACAGTGTTGACAGCGGTGATGTTTGGGTCCCTCTCCTCCTCTCTGTTTCTATAGCAACAGACAAACAGAGAAAGATAGTAAACAACCTTCTTTAGACCCTGGACTTGCTCTCACTCACAATTTTCACAGCCCTAAGTTAGGCTACTAATCATTTAAGCTAATTAACAGCTTTTGCCTACTCTTTGGCTTAAAAAGAGCAGAAGATAATATTAGTCAGTTACCATGAAGATAAATTACAACCACTTATTTACAATGCTAGAATATGATGCGTAGCTACACACCTGTCTCTGCCTCTCTCTCATATGGGCTAAATATACATTTCCTCAGTAACATATTAACTCCCACTGCTAGCTTTTAAGGCTAAGTGTACAGCTGTCTCCTTCAGTGGTTTCAGTTAAGGGCAGCAGTAGCAGTTGGTCCGCTATTATCTCCCACTTTTGTTTTGTTTTTACAGAGGCCGAGTTTCCTTCTCTACATACTATATGCTTTACTTCCTCGTATAAATGGACATAGAAAAGAAAGACACTGGAGGACTTGGACTCTGAAATCTAGAATCTATAAAGATAATGAAGTGATAAACTCAATGCACACAGTAAACATGACTATATAATAATATATCATATAATATGATATAATATAATATATACAAAGAGGCCTGGGAGTTTGAGGGTTCTGCGCAGTATCTTAGCTGTTCTTAGGACTGCACTCTTCTGGACAGAGACCTCTGATGTTTCACATGGAATCTGCTGGAGCCACTCTCCCAGTTTGGGGGTCACAGCCCCCAGTGCTCCGATTACCACCGGCACCACTGTTGCTCTTATTTTCCACATCTTTTCTAGCTCCTCTTTCAGCCCTTGGTGATTCTCAAGCTTCTCGTGTTCCTGTCCCTTGGGATCGCCACATCTATCACTACTGCCCCCCCCCCCCCTGCTATTTTACAAGTTCTCCCACTTAGAAATCATGGAGGGTCTGAAATAGTCCTCGTAGGTACATGTCCACTGTGAGAGACGTAATCTAAAAAAACATCCAGAAATCACAATGTATGATTTATTAACTATTTATTTGTTTGAAACAGCTGCAAATAAGTATTTGAACACCTGTCTATCAGCTAGAATTCTGACCCTCAAAGACCTGTTAGTCTGTCTTCAAAGTGTCCCTCAAAGACCTGTTAGTCTGTCTTTAAAATGTCCCCCCCAACTCCATTTATTATCCTAAATTAGATGCACCTGTTTGAGGTCGTTAGCTGCATAAAGACACCTGTCCCCCCCATCCAATCAGTAAGAATCCAACTACTAACATGGCCAAGACCAGAGAGCTATCCAAAGACACTAGAGACTACATTGTCCCCATCCACAAAACTGGACAGGACTACGGGGACATGTCCAAGCAGCTTGGTGAAAAAAGGTCCACTGTTGGAGCAATCATTAGAAAATGGAAGAAGCTAAACATGACTGTCAATCATCATCCCTACTGTGAAGCATGGGGGGGTAGCATCATGCGTTGGGGGGGGTTTCTGCACATGGGACAGGGGGACTGCACTGTATTAAGGAGAGGAGGACCGGGGCCATGGATTGGGAGATTTTGGGGACCAACCTCCTTCCCTCAGTTAGAGCACTGAAGATGGGTCGAGGCTGGGTCTTCCAACAGGACAAAGACCCAAAGACCACAGCCAGGAGAACCAGGGGGGGCTCTGGAAGAAGCAGATCAAGGTTCTCGGGGGGCCTAGCCAGTCTCCAGACCTAAACCCAATAGAGAATCTTTGGAGGGAGCTCTAACTCCAGCCCAGAAACCTGAAAGATCTAGAGGAGATCTGATCTTCTGCAGTGTGTGCAAACCAGTTGAAGATCTACAGGAAACGTTTGACCTCTGGAACTGCAAACAATGGCTACTGTACCAAATATTAACATTGATTTTCTCAGGTGTTCAAATACTTATTTGCAGCTGTATCATACAAATAAATAGTTTAAAAAAATCATACATTGTAATTTTTGCATTTTTATGGACCACCATAAGAGTGTGTTTGACCCCCTTTCTCCTTCAGAACTGCCTTAATTCTACGTGGCATTGATTCAACAAGGTGCTAAAAACATTCTTTATAAATGTTGGACCATATTGAGAGGATAGCATCTTGCAGCTGATGGAGATTTGTGGGATCACATCCAGGGCACGAAGCTCCTGTTCCACCACATTCTAAAGATGCTCTATTGGGTGGAGATCTGGTGACTGGCGGGGCCATTTTAGTCCAGTGAACTCATTGTCATGTTCAAGAAACGAATTTGAAATGATTCTAGCTTTGTGACATGGTGCATTATCCTGCTGCGCAATGGTTGTGGGTGTAAATCCCAGTAACTGAGCAGATTGTGAAATACTCAGACCGGCCCGTCTGGGACCAACAACCATGCCACGCTCAAAATTGCTAAAATCACCTTTCTTTCCCATTCTGACATTAAGTTTGGAGTCCAGGAGATGGTCTGGATCAGGTCAGGAGATGGTCTCGACCAGGACCACACCCCTAAATGTATTGAAGCAACCGCAGATGCAGAGCCGGAGCTAGCGTGAAGGCTAGGCTACTGATGAAGCGGTGGAGGTTTAACAGTCTATTCCTTGTGATAGGGAATGGAAACTCACTGGCCACCAGGACGATGAGCTAGGTGCCCTAGTGAAGAATCTTAGGCTGTACAAGGAGTGCAGTCTCAGTTCACTGAGACCTGGCTTAATCAGAATATCACAGATACTAAAGTGGAGTTCCCCAGCTTCACTATCCTAAGAGTAAGACACCCCAAGCTAGCAAGTAGAAAGGTGGGGGCTTCACGCTGTTAGATAGATTTGTGGGACTCTTCAGTCTGGAGAACCCTCTTTCCTTCACTCACCTCCTCCTTCCTGACACCTTTCCTCTTGCCCTCCTCCTTCTCCTTCTTCTTCTTCTTCTTCTTCTCCTCCATCTCCTTGTGTGTCTGCATGTACTTGGTGATCAGGTCCAGGTCCAGGTTGTCTTGTGGCTCCCATGTGTTCTCCTCACTGGAAAGGTGAGAGCAGACAGAAGAACATCTCCTCACACTTTGTTTTTAGACAATCCATTCTCACTCTAATTAGCATTCCTATTATTCCTTTTTTCTATTGCCATCTTGTGAGGTTATTTGTGGGTCTGCAACTTAGAGTCAAAATACAAAACCTTCAACTTTGAGGGCATGATACCATGCTGACACTTTGCAATATGTAAATATATTATATATCTCAGGACCAAGAATACCAAGTATTAATGTTCTAGACTCATACTTACTCTGAGAACCCCTTCCATTTCAGCAGAAACTCTACTCTTCCCTTCACCACTCTGCGGTCCAAAACCTTCTCCACCACATACTCCTCCTCCTCCTCCTCTTCCTCCTTCACAGCTGCAGGCTGCTCCTCCTCCTCTTTCTCCTCCTCTTCCTTCTTGCCCTTCTTTCCTGCTCCGGTCGCCATCTTGCCGTCTGATGAAGGTGCCTTTGGTAGACCCCGGGGGGGGGGGGGGGGGGGGGGTGACATGCAGAGATAATGATACAAAGGTTAGAAGAACTAATGGAGGTGTGAGTGAGTGCTAGTTGACCATGTTTTCCTAGATTAAATCTTGTGTTTGATGGAGAAGATGCGAGGGCTGATGAGGGACCGATCCACAGGACTACAGAGTGTCAAGGATCTCCTGCATTCAGACTGAAAGAACTACTAAAATGGAAGGCCCAAAAGTCATTAACTGGAGCTCCAAGCTACATGCACAGTAGCTTGGACCAACCACACTTCATTTAGCAGAACATCTCCAGATGTTCCTGTGTGGAAATGAAAAGTTCAGAAAGAGGTTTTGATGGTGCAACAAGGCCGGCCTGGTCTCCTCTTTAAGGGAAGAACTGGAAAGATTCACAAAGAATATGTTTACCGTAAGGGTGCTCGGTCACTGATCGTTATCGGCCGACAAAAGGCTTTAAATGGTTTGATCGGTGGTCTCCATAAAAGCCGATCAGATGGGCCGATGAGACGCACTACTCTTGAGAAAAAAATTCTACGCGCAGCTAAAAATGGCGGCCTCCCCACATTCACCGGTCTGGCAGTTCTACAAGGTGTCTGAAAAAGACAATACATTAGCAGTTTGCAACGTGTGTGCCAAGTAAATTCCACGAGGCGGAAAGCTCCAAAGACATTTCAACACCACCAACCTCAGACATTTGAAGGTTAGTCACAGAAAGGAATACAAGGAGTTTTCAAAGTTAGCTAGCGCTAAGGAAGAGAGAGAGCAGAGTCGTTTAGCAGCTCCGGCGCCACTCACTCAGCTGTCTGTAACAGAGACATTGCAGCGACAGCAACCCTACCTAACGACAGCAAGAAAAAGAAAAGAAAATATCAGCCAAAATAATGGAATTCATATGCCTTGATCACCAACCGCTGTCAGCTGTGGAAGACGAAGGGTTCCAGCGACTCATGTCTTACAGGGATTCACGCTACACTCTGCCAGGGCGTAAATATCTCTGTTTGCCTGCCGAAGTTATAGTGACATTTGGAGTTCAAATGTATGCCCCATGTCGAGCCTAGCTGCGCAGTTAAATAATCAAAACTTTGAATTAAAAAGAGTTTTCGGGGTCACACACAGCGAAGGCTCTTGCTGCCGCAGTCAGCAACATGTTTCGCGCATGGGGAATCCCGAAGGAAAAAGTGCGTCATTCTAACGGATAATGCCAAGAACATGGTAAAGGCCATGAGGGATGCAGATCTACCCACCCTGCCGTGCATGGCTCATACACTGCAGCTGGCCGTTGCCGATGGAGTTTCATCACAACGCAGCATCGCTGACATAATATCCTGTGGAGGACGCATTGTCGGGCTTTTTTTTTTGGCAAGACAATGAAAGTCGTTTCCCTGCTCTCGCTCACACAAGCAGCACGAGCCTACCTCTGTGCACCATGTACAAGTGGAGATAGTCAGCGACGTTTTAGCACAACAGGGAATATTGTAGATGAGAAAAGGAACAAGCGGTCTGCCACAAATGCAGAGATGCTTATATTTCTTAAGAAAAATCTGCCATTGATGCTTAACAAGTAAGCTTTAAGAGTTATGGCTTTACTAATCTCTATTTTGTTTTCTTTGCTCTGCACTTTAATTACACTGTAGGTTTGTGTAAATTAACAATGACATTTTTTTTTTATTTATTTCGAAAAAAGCTTATTTTGTTAAGCTCTAAGCTGTTCAAGATGTTTCTAACAGGAAGTAGAATGTTGAAAGTTTCCTGTCAATAAAAGTAAACAGTTGACAATTCACAGTACACAATCTTCTGTTAATTTTAATACATATACATTGTTGTTAAGACTATTAAAATGTAATATATGACATGATAAATAGGAGGCTTAAAATAGACCCAGTAATCGGTGACCGGTGATTGGTATCAACCAATACCGCTTTCAGCAATCGGTGATCGGCCCCAAATATCTTGATCGGAGCACTCTTAGTTAGCCGCCGTTAGTGATGGCTTCAATTTCGATTGTGACTCCAACGATCACAAAAATAGTGTAATAAAAAAAAAAACGTTCTGTATTGAAGAACATTTTTATTTTGTCTTGTGATCTGAATGACACACGCATGAGCACATCCGCCCTTCCCAAAGCCATAAAACCTCTAAGCAGTCATGGGGGCAAGGTGTGTGCATCCACTGGAATTTAAAAAGTCAGCATGAGTAAAGATGGCAGAAGGAGGGCATCCACAGCAGCGTTTGGTGAGCAAAAAGGAAAATCCAACTCTGTTGTTTGGGAAAAGTTAACGTTAGCTAATTCTGCGGTCCCTCTGCCTGAGCCGCACAAGGTGCTGTAGAGCCCAGGAGCCCTGGCTCTTATCTAACATGTGTCTGTGTAACAAGGTGCTGTAGAGCCCAGGAGCCCTGGCTCTTATCTAACATGTGTCTGTGTAACAAGGTGCTGTAGAGCCCAGGAGCCCTGGCTCTTATCTAACATGTGTCTGGGTAACAAGGTGCTGTAGAGCCCAGGAGCCCTGGCTCTTATCTAACATGTGTCTGTGTAACAAGGTGCTGTAGAGCCCAGGAGCCCTGGCTCTTATCTAACATGTGTCTGTGTAACAAGGTGCTGTAGAGCCCAGGAGCCCTGGCTCTTATCTAACATGTGTCTGTGTAACAAGGTGCTGTAGAGCCCAGGAGCCCTGGCTCTTATCTAACATGTGTCTGTGTAACAAGGTGCTGTAGAGCCCAGGAGCCCTGGCTCTTATCTAACATGTGTCTGTGTAACAAGGTGCTGTAGAGCCCAGGAGCCCTGGCTCTTATCTAACATGTGTCTGTGTAACAAGGTGCTGTAGAGCCCAGGAGCCCTGGCTCTTATCTAACATGTGTCTGTGTAACAAGGTGCTGTAGAGCCCAGGAGCCCTGGCTCTTATCTAACATGTGTCTGTGTAACAAGGTGCTGTAGAGCCCAGGAGCCCTGTCTCTTATATAACATGTGTCTGTGTAACAAGGTGCTGTAGAGCCATGGAGCCTTGGCTCTTATCTAACATGTGTCTTTGAAACAAGGTGCTGTAGAGCCCAGGAGCCCTGTCTCTTATCTAACATGTGTCTGTGTAACAAGGTGCTGTAGAGCCCAGGAGCCTTGGCGCTTATCTAACATGTGTCTGTGTAACAAGGTGCTGTAGAGCCCAGGAGCCCTGTCTCTTATCTAACATGTGTCTGTGTAACAAGGTGCTGTAGAGCCCAGGAGCCCTGGCTCTTATCTAACATGTGTCTGTGTAACAAGGTGCTGTAGAGCCCAGGAGCCCTGTCTCTTATCTAACATGTTCTAACTGCTGGTTCTCAACGGCTGGCTGACGAGCTGAACAGCTTTTACTGTAGGTTTGAAAAGGCCACAGTCACACCCCTCCCCCACACCATCTCACCAACTCACACCTCAGTCAGTCACCTCCCCCTCTCTGACCCCCCACCTGCACTCACGATCTGTGAAGAGGATGTGCGCCAGCTCTTCCAGAGGCAGAAGACCAGAAAGGCTCCTGGCCCAGACGGTGTGTCTCCATCCTGCCTGAAAATCTGTGCAGACCAGCTGGCCCCCATCTTCACTCAGATCTTCAACAGATCTCTGGAGCTATCTGAAGTTCCCTCCTGCTTCAAACGCTCCACAGTCATCCCAGTCCCCAAAAAACCCTCCATCTCTGGACTAAATGACTACAGGCCTGTCGCCCTGACATCTGTAGTCATGAAGTCCTTTGAAAGACTGGTGTTGGCCCACCTGAAGAACATCACAGTCCCCTTGCTGGACCCCCTGCAGTTTGCCTACAGGGCAAAAAGGTCGGTGGATGATGCAGTCAACTTGGGACTGCATTACATCCTGCAACACCTCGACTCCCCAGGGGCTTATGCAAGGGTCCTGTTTGTGGACTTCAGCTCGGCGTTCAACACCATCATCCCGGACATCCTCAGCACCAAACTCTCCCAGCTCACTGTGCCAGCCTCCACCTGTCAGTGGATCACAAACTTCCTGACTGACAGGAGTCAGCAGGTGAGGCTGGGGAACATCACATCCAACACACGGACTATTAGCACTGGCGCCCCCCAGGGGTGTGTGCTCTCCCCACTGCTTTTCTCCCTCTACACCAATGACTGCACCTCAGGAGACCCATCTGTTAAACTCCTGAAGTTCGCTGACGACACAACCGTCATCGGCCTCATCCGGGACGGTGATGAGTCAGCCTACAGACGGGAGGTGGATCAGCTGGCTCTCTGGTGCAGTCAGAACAACCTTGAGCTCAACACGCTCAAAACTGTGGAGATGAAAGTGGACTTCAGGAAGAGACCCCCCACTCTTTCCCCCATCACCATACTCAACAGCCCTGTGTCTGCTGTGGAATCCTTCAGGTTTCTGGGATCCACTATATCCCAGGACCTGAAGTGGGAGCCCAACACAGACTCCATCATTAAAAAGGCCCAGCAGAGACTGTACTTCCTGCGCCAGCTCAGGAAGCTCAACCTGCCTAAGGAGCTGCTGGTCCACTTCTACACAGCCATCATCCAGTCTGTCCTCTGCACAGAGATGGGAAGTAACGAAGTACAAATACTTCGTTACTGTACTCAAGTAGATTTTTCTGATATTTTTACTTTACTTTACTACTTATTTTTGTGGCAACTTTTTACTTCTACTCCTTACATTTTAACACAAATATCGGTACTTTCTACTCCTTACATTTTACAAAATTGGCTCGTTACTTTCGTTTTTATAAGCGGTTATGTCGGAAAATAGCGCGGACACGCGCCACACACCGCGAGCGGGTGCGCGTGCCACACGGAGAAAAAAGTGAGAGAAATGAAAAGGATCTGTCCCAAGGATAACCAGCTGAGATTGTGTGTGTGCGTCTTTGAGAACTGTAAGTCGTATAACTCATGTTGTCAGTTCACTTAAGCCTGTTACTGGTCTATAGTTCTTCACATTTAAAGTAAGTTAGTTAGCTAGTGGTTTTGGTGTGGTCTTTACATGTTAGCTGGGTTGCACGTTGGTATTAATGAAGCATCAACACTTTCACAGCTTTATTCGCATGAGTTTTTTTTTTGGACCAAACTTCAGATACTGTAATTCAATTGACAAGTGGATAGAAACTTAGCTAGAGAGAAGTTGTCTCCGTCTGTGTTTTAACAGACACACCTGGGGTGAAGTTGGAAACCAGTATCAGCTTTAATCCAGTCCTCATCTAGTCCTCAACCTTCACATCATTTCACTGGAGTTATCCTTATTATTGTTTACGTCATCAATACCATATTCAATCTAAATGGATGGGAATATATCTACTGTACGTTGGCGCTAACGTTAACACATAGTAGCATGAGGGCGACATGATTGAAAATGAAGAAAACAGCGAGACATTCCCATCATCCTCCGCCTTATCTGAGAGAGATGTTTGAGACAGGAGACATCAAGAAGGACTCCTGGCCAGTGTGCTGGGGAACTTCTTCATTAATGTCTGTTTAGTAATTCATATTTTAATCCTTTATTTTATTTCCAGAAGCCGTATTTGAGCAGACACATACATGTAGATTCATTTAAATGTTAAGGGGAAAGATTAAAAATAAAAACTGGATCTGTGAATTCTCACAGAATCACAACTGAATTCATATCTTGCTAATAAGTCAGAATCTTACCAACCTGGAGTCCCAGTTTCTGTCATAATAATCATATATGTTATGTTTTAGGCCTGTTGGCAGACATCCATTTAAAATGTAGCCATTGTCATATTAAGACATGTCCTCCATGTCCACTGAAGTTCCTCAGCGTCTCTCTAGTAACATTTGTGTGCTCCAGGTAGCTTTACATAAGAAATGGTTGTCATTTGCAACACTACTTTTACTTTTATACTTTAAGTAAATTTTCAAGCCTGTACTTTGTTACTTTTACTTGAGTAAAGAAGTTTAATCATTACTTCCACTTTTACCGGAGTATTTTCTAACACAAGTATCTGTACTTCTACTTAAGTACGGAAAGTGAGTACTTTTGCCATCTCTGCCTCTGCACGTCCATCACTGTCTGGTTTGGATCTGCCACCAAAAAGGACCGGAGCAGACTACAACGGACAGTTAGGACTGCAGAAAGGATCATTGGTGCCAACCTGCCCTCCGTCCATGACTTATACACCTCCAGAGTCAGGAACCGGGCAGGAACCATCACTACAGACCCATCTCACCCCGGACACAACCTGTTCCAGCTTCTGCCCTCTGGTAGGCACTACAGAGCACTGTTCGCCAAAACCAACAGATTCAGGAACAGTTTCTACCCACAAGCCATCTCTCAAGCCATCTCTCTGATGAACAGCTGACTCCTGACCCACAGTGTCAGGTTCAGTTCTGGTCAATAACACTAACACAGTCTCTACAGCAACTGTATCATTCCCACTCTCACATCTCACTTATTATTATTTATTCATCATTCTCATTTTCTCACTGTTCATATGTTCATACTGTTCATACTGTTCATATTGTAATATAATAACATAATACTATCTTAACCCAGTACCCTTGCACTACGCACATTTAAATAATTGTATTGATCTCTTCATTGCACTCATGCCTCTATCTTGTTTCTGTTTAGAGTGTGTATATATTGTGTATATATTAGTGTGTATATTTCTGTTTTGGTTGATATGTATGTGTAAGCACAGTGTGAGCAATGCTCCAAAGACAAATTCCTCGTATGTGTCCTCATACCTGGCGAATAAAGCTGATTCTGATTCTGATTCTGATGTGTCTGTGTAACAAGGTGCTGTAGAGCCCAGGAGCCCTGGCTCTAATCTAACATGTGTCTGTGTAAAGAATATTTAAAAAAAGACAAAAATGTTTTGACTAACACTTCGCTAAGATACCCAAGTTCTCTTTGGACTAAAACGACAAATGGACTGTTCTCTGTACCACTTTTCTAGTCTCGACAACTCAAAGTTCTTCTACGTAATACAGGAACCACTCACCATTCACACACATTAGTAAACTGTGGCCGAGGCTGCCGTACAAGTACACCCTGTACTCAGGGTTCAGTGTTTTCGACTTTGACCTAGGACTACAGGGATTGAACCACAACCTATGATTGACAGGCGACCGCTCTACCACTGAGCCACAGCCGCCGTCTGTTAGTGTTGATGGCGGCCTGCCACGGTATGGTTTCTGCCGCCATGGTATAGGGCAGACACACAACAGGGTATCTGCTATGTATCTATGTATTTATGTATGTAATATGCATTTGCATATTACAATGACGAGATTCATTTATATATAAATCCTAAAATACATTTGTGGATCCCTCTGTGTGATTCATTAATATTGAGATTGGATTTCTGGGACTCTTCAGTCTGGAGAACCCTCTTTCCTTCACTCACCTCCTCCTCCCTGACACCTTTCCTCTTGCCCTCCTTCTTCTTCTTCTCCTCCGTCTCCTTGTGTTTCTGCATGTACTCGGTGATCAGGTCCAGGTCCAGGTTGTCTTGTGGCTCCCATGTGTTCTCCTCACTGGAAAGGTGAGAGCAGACAGAAGAACATCTCCTCACACTTTGTTTTTAGACAATCCATTCTCACTCTAACTTGCATTCCTATTATTCCTTTTTTCTGCTGCCATCTTGTGAGGTTATTTGTGGGTCTTCAACTTATGTCAACTTTGAGGGCAAGATACAATGCTGCAATCTATGCTGTAGATTATTTGCATACACACATATACAGTACAGGCCAAAAGTTTGGACACACCTTCTCATTCAATGTGTTTCCTTTATCTTCAGGACTATTTACATTGTAGATTATCAGTGAAGGAATCAGAACTATGAACTAACACATTTGGAATTATGTACTTAACAAAAAAGTGTGAAATAACTGAAAACATGTCCTATATTTTAGTTCGTTCAAAGTACGCCCCCCCAATTTGCTTTTTGATAGCGCTGCAAACCCTTGGTGTTCTCTCAATGATCTTCATGAGGTAGTCCCTGATATGGGTACTCTGAAGAAACTAGAATTATAGAGTATAAGACTAGAATATAGAATATAAGACATGTTTTCTAGACTAGAAATCTAACAACACACTTACTTCATTCACTCATCCATGCACGGCAAACACAACTGATGTCTTCTATACTTAAACACTCACTGTTACCTTTATGTTGGGTTAAGTTATGTTATTAGGTTATTTAGTTTAAAAAACTTATTTTTGGTAACATCTGTGTGAGACCTCCCCTTTTGTTGCCGGCTTTGATTCAGGCGGTAACATCAGTTATTTCACACTTTTTTGTTAAGTACATAATTCCACATGTGTTCATTCATAGTTTTGATGCCTTCAGTAATAATCTACAATGTAAATAGTCATGAAGATAAAGGAAACACATTAAACAATATGATTATGATCTTTATACACACAGTATATCAGGACCAAAAACACCCAGTATTAATATTCTAGACTCATACTTACTCTGAGAACCCCTTCCATTTCAGCAGGAACTCTACTCTTCCCTTAACCACTCTGCGCTCCAACACCTTCTCCACCACATACTCCTCCTCCTCTTCCTCCTTCACTGCTGCAGGCTGCTCCTCCTCCTCCACCTTCTTGCCCTTCTTTCCTGCTCCGGTCACCATCTTGCCGTCTGCTGGTAGACCCAAGGAGAGGGGGCGGGATGCCGAGATGATACAATTTATGTTGAAATAATGCTTTTACCTTTTAGCTTAAATGTATAATATATAACGCGACTCACACACAATGTTTAAGCACATATAACATTTTAAATTCCAACAATACCTGGAGAATAAAGCAGATTCTGATTAACCTGTGTCTATGTTAATGTTAACTAGCATGTTAGATAGCAGTATTTAGCCTGTGTCTGTGTTAATGTTAACTAGCATGTTAGTTAGCAGTAATTAGCCTGTGTCTGTGTTAATGTTAACTAGGATGTTAGTTAGCAGTAATTAGCCTGTGCCTATGTTAATGTTAACTAGCATGTTAGTTAGCAGTATTTAGTCTGTGCCTATGTTAATGTTAACTAGCATGTTAGTTAGCAGTAATTAGCCTGTGCCTATGTTAATGTTAACTAGCATGTTAGTTAGCAGTAATTAGCCTGTGTCTATGTTAATGTTGACTAGCATGTTAGTTAGCAGTAATTAGCCTGTGTCTGTGTTAATGTTAACTAGCATGTTAGTTAGCAGTAATTAGCCTGTGTCTATGTTAATGTTAACTAGCATGTTAGTTAGCAGTAATTAGCCTGTGCATATGTTAATGTTAACTAGCATGATAGTTAGCAGTATTTAGTCTGTGCCTATGTTAATGTTAACTAGCATGTTAGTTAGCAGTAATTAGCCTGTGCCTATGTTAATGTTAACTAGCATGTTAGTTAGCAGTAATTAGCCTGTGTCTATGTTAATGTTGACTAGCATGTTAGTTAGCAGTAATTAGCCTGTGTCTGTGTTAATGTTAACTAGCATGTTAGTTAGCAGTAATTAGCCTGTGTCTATGTTAATGTTAACTAGGATGTTAGTTAGCAGTAATTAGCCTGTGTCTATGATAATGTTAACTAGCATGTTAGCTAGCAGTAATTAGCCTGTGTCTATGTAATGTTAACTAGCATTTTAGTTAGCAGTAATTAGCCTGTGTCTATGTTAATGTTAACTAGCATGTTAGTTAGCAGTAATTAGCCTGTGCCTGTGTTAATGTTAACTAGCATGTTAGTTAGCAGTATTTAGCCTGTGTCAATATTAATGTTAACTAGCATGTTAGTTAGCAGTAATTAGCCTGTGCCTGTGTTAATGTTAACTAGCATGTTAGATAGCAGTAATTAGCCTGTGTCTATGTTAATGTTAACTAGCATGTTAGTTAGCAGTAAATAGCCTATGCTAATGTTAACTAGCATGTTAGTTAGCAGTAATTAGCCTGTGTCTATGTTAATGTTAACTAGCATGTTAGCTAGCAGTAATTAGCCTGTGTCTATGTTAATGTTAACTAGCATGTTAGTTAGCAGTAAATAGCCTGTGCCTATGTTAATGTTAACTAGCATGTTAGTTAGCAGTAATTAGCCTGTGCCTATGTTAATGTTAACTAGCATGTTAGTTAGAAGTAATTAGCCTGTGTCCGTGTTAATGTTAACTAGCATGTTAGTTAGCAGTAATTAGCCTGTACCTATGTTAATGTTAACTAGCATGTTAGTTAGCAGTAATTAGCCTGTGTCTATGTTAATGTTAACTAGCATGTTAGTTAGCAGACAGGTTGCTCACGTCACATCTACGTCGTTAAGCTCAGTTGGAGTCTGCGCAGTAACGCTCAGCATCACCGGGAAAGAGCTTCTAATAGACTCCACTGGTCTCCGTCCAGAGCCACGGGACCTGCTGGTCCGCTTCTTTAACTGTCTCTGGTTTCACTCACTCACTTAAAACAGCTGCTAACTGTTAGCTGTTAGCCTACAAGCTAGCACTCGGAGAGCTAGCTTGTAGGCTAACAGAGCCAGTACTCGGAGTGCTAGCTTGTAGGCTAACAGAGCCAGCTAGCCCAGTTGGGTCCGTGTTTTCTTTCTTTCATTCCAGTTTCGGGTCTGTCAGTCACAGTGAAAACCGGGGACTGTTCCCGGAAACCGGGGACGTCTGGTCACCCTCCACAAGGACTTTAGCTTGTGCTACACTAACTGCTAACGGTGCTAACGATGCTAACAATGCTAGCGGGCTAACGATGCTAACAGCCGTTGGTATCATAACTGTTTCAAACTGTATGGATGTAAAACGATATTAACACACACACACACACGTATGTGTTCCATATGTCTACATATATGTATGTATATATAAGTATGTATGTCTGTATGTTTACCTTCTGTCCGGTTCAGCGCGTGCAGCTAACCAGCTTCCGGTAAAGATAACGGATTCTCTTCATCATCACGGATAACGGTCGTTCACCTCGTCACCGCCGAAGGCCCGCCCCTCTGCCCTCACATCGACAGCTGATTGGACGGGAAGATAACAGCAACCAATAGAATGAAAGTAGGTCAACAGATTTAAAAAACTGTATTTTTACTGTAACACTGAACACATTCAAAATAAATTATTTAACGGTTACAAACAACAACAAAATAATATGTAATATACATAGTATACATAATTAAATCAACCTGACATGTGTAGTAATAACAATAACAGAACTTTTCTTTTTTAAATAGTTTTTTAAACATTTAAAACCCTGAAAATGTAGAAAGTAAGTGTGTGTGTGTGTGTGTGTGTGTGTGTGTGTGTGTGTGTGTGTGTGTGTGTGTGTGTGTATGTTAATATTGTGACTACATTTCTTGAGTTATTATTGTATGAAATGATGGTTTAAGTTATGATAAATGTTTATATTAACTCAATGTTCACATCACTCCAGTTCAGAGGTCTTTAAAAATGCTTCTGGGGGTGGGGGGGTGGGGTAGAGTCCAGGTTAAAATATACACACGTTACTCTTTAAGTATCAACATATTATTAAATTAAAAGTGGGCGTGTACAGGGAGGGAAAAGAGGCTGATTCACATAAGCACACCGTAGGTATTATGTGATTTATAATCTGAATATTACTTACAGATGTGCATGCGCGCAGTTTTATAAATCTGATTTATTTTATTTTATTTTACGCGCAGTTTTATAAATGAGACCCCAGGTTATTTACATGGAGTCTGGTGGAGATATGCTGCTCTATACACGCTAAAAGTAGTGATTATTTACATGGAGTCTGGTGGAGATATGCTGCTCTATACACGCTAAAAGTAGTGATTATTTACATGGAGTCTGGTGGAGATATGCTGCTCTATACACGCTAAAAGTAGTGATTATTTACATGGAGTCTGGTGGAGATATGCTGCTCTATACACACTAAAAGTAGTGATTATTTACATGGAGTCTGGTGGAGATATGCTGCTCTATACATGCTAAAAACTGTAAGTAAACTTTATTTATATAGTATGTCAAAGTGACATCAGGATAATTATATAAAAATAATTAAAATACCAAAAATTCACTAAAAATTACTAAAATTTGCCCGAAGACACCCCGAGGGCTCCCAGCTGGAGGTGGAGCTGTTGTTAGACTTTTAATCTGAAAAGCCCCGAGTTACAGGAAACAGGAAGTGCGTGTCTAGCGGCGGGATAGCTGTGTGTTTGTTAGCTGCCGAGCTTCTGGGTGAGTTGTTTCGGGGACAGAGCTCCAGGTGAACCCGCACGCGTCCAGGTAAATATCTCAATACCTGCTCTTTGACACGGCAGCCAGAGCGCGTGCGAACAACAAGCGAAGAGAAGCCCGAGCGGCGCATGCGTCAACACGCCGGGCTAGCCCCGTTGTTAGCTCCGTTGTTAGCTTCGTGGCTAACGTGTAGCTCCGTTGTTACCTTCGTGGCTAGCGTGTAGCTCCGTTGTTAGCTTCGTGGCTAGCGTGTAGCTCCGTTGTTAGTTTCGTGGCTAACGTGTAGCTCCGTTGTTAGCTTCGTGGCTAACGTGTAGCTCCGTTGTTAGTTTCGTGGCTAACGTGTAGCTCCGTTATTAGCTCCTTGGCTAACTGCTAGCTCCGTTGTTAGCTTCGTGGCTAACTGCTAGCTCCGTTGTTAGCTCCGTTGTTAGCTTCGTGGCTAGCGTGTAGCTCCGTTGTTAGCTTCGTGGCTAACGTGTAGCTCCGCTGTTAGCTCCGTGGCTAACTGCTATTGTAACGGGTTGTACGTAGGTTCAGTTAAATTAAAACAGCGCCGTCTGCTGGTGGCACCTTCACATTGCGCTGCAGTGCTAAAAGTAATGAATTCTGGGTAATCTCCAGCAGAGACAATGTTAGCCAAAACGTGTTAAAGGAAGGGGACCAGGTTTCTCAGACTAAATCCAGGACATTTTCAGCTCAGAAGCTTATATATCTCCAAATTTTGTAAAACTTAAAACGGGGACACTAGACCTAGACCTGCTCTCATTAGGGGCTGAGGCCCCCCCCCCCCCCCCAGGTCTGATCCTAGACCCCCCCCTGCTGCTTAAATAAGAAGTCTTAATATTTCCAGATAGAAAGTCCTAATATTTCATAATGTTGTTGACTGATTATCTGACAGCTTTATTGCTCAAGGCTTGTTTCTGCAGCTCGTTGAGAATCAGAAACAATAAAAACTATTGAGGACATCATTTCCTTTGACGTTGATATTAAACGAGATCGCTCCAGTCGGCAGAAAACAGCTGCAGCGTGAGTTAATAGGATAATTATCCCTCTTATATTTACGTTCATAAAGTTCTTGTTTTGCTGCTGACAGACTCAGATTAATATTATAACATTAATATTATAACATTAATATTATAACATTAATATTCTCAGATTAATATTCTCAGATTAATATTCTCAGATTAATATTCTAACGTTATGAAAGGATTTCTAAGGAGGTCGACCTTTCTATTAAAGATTAAGATTCTTTTTAAAACATAAAAGTCCGCGAAATTGCGTTGGCCAACCCACCAGACTCCATGTAAATAATCAGTGATTTTAGCATCGTAACACACGGCTTCTAGAAAACTAAACCTCTCTGAGCACCGCTGGCTCTGGTGGTCTGGGGGGGGGGGGTGCAACCATTGGCTCCGTTTGGTCAGTGTTTTCTTTCTTTCATTCTAATTTGGGGGGGGCGGGGACGTCTGGTCACCCTCACCCAATGTTTTATTCTACTGTGTAGTTGTTGTGGCGTAGTTTAGCGCTGACTGTCGCTACGTTTAAGCTCAGAGCTGGATGCTAAGTTAGCTACGTTAGCATTGTTCCTGACCCGCTGGGCTCTCTGTCCGTGACGTCAGCGTGCCGCCCTGACCCGGTCTGGGTTCCATAAGCAGGGAACTGATATTGAATTAGATGTTGACCTTTATGTGTAAAAGGTAACGTTGGACGACAACGTGCAGTGTTAATGTAGCCGCTGTTCTGGTGTCGGAGCCACTGTAGCTACTATTTAATATTTAATAAACTGTATTTCTACACCAGAAATGCTTTTAGGAGTTGAGGATTTCATTTCTTTTACATTTTACTGTGAAATAGACACAGCTTTATGAACCATTCTTGTTCTACTACACGATCCCAGTTAGTTAACAGAAGGAGCAGAACTCCTGATAACGGCTGTGGGCTGCGTCTCAACGGGCCGCCCTGACCCGCTCTGGTTTTCCTCAAATACTACACTTGATCCGCCAGCTCGTACTCCAGTCCATGGTGCTTGTTTCTTAAAGCTCTGATTCTTTTACTGCGAAATTCACTTTACGGTACTTCAATATTTCAAGAAAGAAACTCCTGAAATAGTCCAAATGTTACTAGAAACTTGGAAAAGATCAATAATAAAGTACAGTAACATGAAAAGGTCTAAAGAAGTTGTAATATTTCAAGAGAGTGCACTGTGTGTATATGTGTGTTTATGTTACGTTGGGAACAACTCTGATTGGCTCATGATCAGACAGCGGTTTACGGAGCGGGACATGGGCTTTAAAAAAAAAAACGGAGCGTTCTATGAAATTAAAAAAAAATTGCTCCATTACTTAAATTTGATCGTGGGAAGTCAAGATCGTGATTGTGATTAAATTTAATTAATTGTGCAGCCCTACTCGCACCTCAAACTTTCCCAAAACCTTCGAACCCCACTTCTTCCCTTAAAGAAGCACCAGGTGTTGGGGCGACATCCTGCCCTTCTAGATTCTTTCAGGAAGAAGGGTTCAAGTCCGTAGGTTGGATAAAAGAACGTTTATTACCATGGAATATTCCAGAGACAAGGTTAAAGAGAATTATGCATCCATAGCTCTCCCTAAGTCTGTCTGACTCTTTTCCCTTTCTGCATGATCTTATGTGCACAGGGGCAGTTCATTTGCTACCACGTGACATGTTTGTGTGCTGTGTTTTGTCTTCAGAAGGTTAGTGCCAAGCAGAGCTTGGCCTGCAAAATAGATAACAGGTCTCAGACTGCTACTGGAGAGAACCTTCACCCAAACACAGGACGTGTCCCTAACCACCCTTGGCCCTGCTTTTCAGAATTAAACTCAGTGGGCAGAGCTATGGTTGGACACATTGTACCAAAACAACTTATTAAAAGGTCACAGTAAACTTTATGAACTATCACACTGAAACCAAGAAGACTATGTGTGATGCTTTTGCTCTTTAGCTCAAAATATAATGAATTTAACACACATGATTAATATAATACACTACGTGAATATAATGATGTTGATGCATACATGATATGAATATATTTAATCCCAACACAGGCCGGCCTTGTTGCTCCATCAAAACCTCTTTCTGAACTTTCCATTTCCACACAGGAACATCTGGAGATGTTGTGCTAAATGAAGTGTGGTTGGTCCAGGCTACTGTGCATGTAGCTTGGAGCTCCAGTTAATGACTTTTGGGCCTCCCCCCCCCCCCCCCTCTCTTGGGTCTACCAAAGGCACCTTCAGCAGATGGCAAGATGGCGACAGGAGCAGGAAAGAAGGAGCAACCATCAACAGTGAAGGAGGAAGAGGAGGAGCTGCCTGTAGCAATAAAGGAGGAGGAGGAGGAGCCTGCAGCAATAAAGCAGGAGGAGGAGGAAGAGGAGGAGCAGCCTGCAGCAGTGAAGGAGGAGGAGGAGCCTGCAGCACTGGAGGAAGAGGAGGAGGAGGAGTATGTGGTGGAGAAGGTGTTGGACCGCAGAGTGGTGAAGGGAAGAGTAGAGTTTCTGCTGAAATGGAAGGGGTTCTCAGAGTAAGTATGAGTCTAGAATATTACTACTTGGTGTTCTTAGTCCTGAGATAATATATTATATATATATATATATATATATATATATAAATATATATATATATATATATATATATATATAATATATAATATATATATATATATATATATATATATATATATATATATATATATATTGCAAATAAGTGTCAGCATTGTATCATGCTCTCAAAGTTGAAGGTTTGGTATTTTGACATTACTTTGAAGACCCACAAATAATCTCACAAGATGGCAGCAGAACAAAGGAATAACAGGAATGCTAATTAGAGTGAGAATAGATTGTCTAAAAACAAAGTGTGAGGAGATGTTCTTCTGTCTGCTCTCACCTTTCCAGTGAGGAGAACACATGGGAGCCACAAGACAACCTGGACCTGGACCTGATCACCGAGTACCTGCAGACACACAAGGAGACGGAGGAGAAAAAAAAGAAGGAGGGCAAGAGGAAAGGTGTCAGGGAGGAGAAGGTGAGTGAAGGAAAGAGGGTTCTCCAGACTGAAGAGTCCCACAAATCTAATCTAATCTCAATATTATTGAATCACACAGAGGGTTCCACAGATGTATTTAAGGATTTATATATTATGTAGCGCCCCCTGATGGCCGATATTCAGCAGATTTGTTCAACAAACTCAGAATGGGATGACGGTCATTTTGACATTTCATAAGTGAAATAACTTTGCTGAAAAAAAGATTAATCCTGCTGGTACCTGACTTTTCCTAAAAGTGTCTGTATTTTCATTTAAAATGTTTTCAAATTATTTACACCAAAGCCCAAAAAAATATGATCAGTTTACCCTATTTTGGCCATACACGGTCATATTGACCGCAAGGGCTTTCACTGCATTCTTTATGTAACCATTCGCGCGATTGATCTTGGTTGCTTAGTAACTATCATTGTCTTTGTTAGAGAAACGTCACTAGCCTTTTTGTATTTGTCGGTAGCCCATTAGATTACAGTACCTACACTGCTTTTGATTACTTAGTTAGAAACCCATTTTGTAAAAATGTCCAGAATGAATGACCGATTTAGGAGGTATATGACTGTTGAAACTGCCTTGGAGATGCTTCAGAACATGGGAAGGGATGATTCTGATGCTGGGGCTCTATCGGAGTCGGAGGAAAGTGACAGTGACCGTTCCTGGGTGAAGGATAGGTCCAACACTTCATCCTCATCAGAGAGGGAGTCCGCAGGCCAACAGCGGAAAAAGAGGAGACGACTGTCCTCTAAGAATTCGGATCGAAATATTGCGTTTAGGCTCGATGGTCCCTTTGATGGCGTTGAGCCGGCCACGGCTGATGTTTGCGGTGAGTTTGGCTACATAGCTGTTCTGGTCATATTTGCAATTGTAGGGTGTTATTATTATTATTATTATTATTAGTCTAGTTGTTGTTATAGCTATTATAGTTTTTTTTTGGCGTTCCCAAACCATTAGACGTACCCCTCGAGCCAACATACAGCCCACCTGAGTCATCACAGCCGGAGGCGGCTGTGGAAACGGGCAGGACGGGACGGCGTGGACGGTGCTTCCTCTGAGTGACCGTCCAGGGAGAACGCAGAGCCAAAACGTCCTGACAGAAGCTGCTGGCCCCACAGCGCACGCACAACGCAACGTTGAAGATGCGCTCACAGCCTTTGTGTGTCTCTTGGATGATGGCATGCTGAAGCACATCAGGGACTGCACCGTGGCTGAGGCCCATCGGCACCTTGGTGACAGCTCCTGGGACCTGACAGTGGCGGAGCTAAAGGCATTTATAGCCCTGCTGTATGTCCGCGGGGCACAGGGTGCAAAACACATCAATGTGGACAGTTTGTGGTCAGAAAAATGGGGCCTGCCCTTTTTCACAGAAACAATGGCCAGAAACCGATTCAGAGAGGTCCTGAAATTCCTGCGGTTCGATAAAAAAGAAACGAGACGCATTCATCTGCAGGATGACGAGTTTGCCCTGGTGTCGGCAACATGGAACAAGTTTGTGGCAAACAGCATAGCTTGTTACAAGCCTGGTGCTGACATTACCATTGATGAGCAGCTGTTCCCCACCAAGGCCCGGTGCAAATTTATTCAGTACATGGGGAACAAGCCTGATAAATTCGGCATAAAATTTTGGCTGGCTGCGGATGTGCAGTCCAAATATATGCTGAATGGGGCTCCGTATCTCGGTAAAGAGGAGAGCAAAGGTCAGCTCCTGGGAGAGAGTGTGGTGCTGAAACTGGCGGAGCCGTTTCTGGGGAAGGGAAGAAACATTACGACTGATCATTTCTTCACCTCCCTAAAACTAGCCACTGCCTTACAGGCCAAAAAGACCAGCCTGGTTGGCACCCTGGGCGAAGCAAAACGCGAGTGTCCTCCCTCTGTAAAAGAGCCGGCAGAGCTGTTCAGCACCAAGGTGCTGAAATGTGCTAATGCCACACTGACCATTTACCAGGGAAAGCCGAGACAAAATGTCTGCATTTTGAGCTCATTGCACACAAGTGTGGGAATAACAGATGGACCGAAGGCAAAACCCGAGTCTGTGACTTATTATAATAACACCAAACACGCCGTAGATGTTCTGGATCAGATGGCGAAGGCGTACTCCGTGAAAGACGGTACACGAAGATGGCCAGTGGCTGTATTTTATAACATCCTCGACCTGGCTGGAATAAATGCACATGTCCTATACAAGGAGTGCACCAGCAGCAGGATTCCAAGAAGGAGGTTTCTGCTGCAGTTGGCAGAGGAGCTGAGAGCAGAGTTCATGGAGGGGAAGAGGGCAGCAGCGCACGGGGCCGGTCCGCAGCAACAGCCACCACCGCACCTGGCACAAAAACGCCGGCAGTGCCAGGTGAGGAGGAGCTGCAATCAGAACAAGACACAAGACACCTGCAACACATGCCGCAAACCCGTCTGTGGCAATTGTGTCAAAAGACGAGCCGTCACCTGCGTCGACTGCGTTTGAAAAGCCAAATGTAGCCAACACATGTGTTTGTAATTAGTTGTTTCATGGTTCGTTCTCGGCTCTTTTTGTTATCAGCT
The DNA here is from genome assembly GCF_008692095.1 of Etheostoma spectabile. Lineage (NCBI taxonomy): Eukaryota > Metazoa > Chordata > Actinopteri > Perciformes > Percidae > Etheostoma > Etheostoma spectabile. Next base: position 3,168 of record NW_022605301.1, on the reverse strand, counting down.
CGGTTCCAGCTTTGACAATTTGCCTATTTTCTTTGTCATTTGTGTTAAAAATATAATCTTAATGTATATAAAAAAGTTATAGCGCACCAGCAGTAAAACTGCCACAGCAACTGAACTGAGAGCGGAGTTTATGGAGAAGAAAGGGCAGCGCTGCACACCACAGCAGACACCAGAACGGAGTTAGAGCCGGGTTAGCACACGTATACACGTTCAAATGAGCTACTTTTAGATGCTATTTGTTATGTTTCCATACCATATTTTTTATGAAATAATTACGCTACTATGTCATGATATGAAACACATAGCCTATTAGTCCTTCTACTCTAACGTATAATTAAACTTGTTAAATTCTGCATTTTGGTGTTATTTCGTTCATCTAAAGATATTCTAACACAATACATGCATTGATATCACAATTAGGTATTTTTTAATTAGAGGTTATAGAGTTAGGAATCTGGCGGTCAAAATGACCCGCTCATGGCAGTTCTAGTAGTTATGGAATCCCGGCACTTCTAGTGTTAAAAAACAAAATCTCAGGTTTCACATTAATAGTATTTCATTTGGACAAGATATCCAAAAGTTTGCGTGGGTTGCTAGCTACAAAAATAGTTTTTTCACAACTTAACCATAATCATTCAGTGTCTGTTAGCTCACAGGGCTCTAGGGTGCTAGTTAGCGTCTGTTAGCTCAGAGTGCTCTAGGGTGCTAGTTAGCGTCTGTTAGCTCAGAGTGCTCTAGGGTGCTAGTTAGCGTCTGTTAGCTAGCAGGGCTCTAGGGTGCTAGTTAGTGTTTGTTAGCTCACAGGGCTCTAGGGTGCTAGTTAGTGTCTGTTAGCTCACAGGGCTCTAGGGTGCTAGTTAGCGTCTGTTAGCTAGCAGGGCTCTAGGGTGCTAGTTAGCGTCTGTTAGCTAGCAGGGCTCTAGGGTGCTAGTTAGCGTCTGTTAGCTAGCAGGGCTCTAGGGTGCTAGTTAGCGTCTGTTAGCTAGCAGGGCTCTAGGGTGCTAGTTAGCGTCTGTTAGCTAGTAGGGCTCTAGGGTGCTAGTTAATAATTTGTGATCGCAATATTGATCAAAATTTATCAAAATTATTGTGATTATCATTTTGGCTGTAATCATGCAGCCCTATTTCACATTAATAGTATTTAATTTGGACAAGATATCCAAGTTTGTGTGGGTTTCTAGCTACAAAACATTTACATTACATTTTTAATCCAAACAGAATTCTTTTATTAGTTCTTCGTAACGCCCGTCTTAAGACGCTATACGCCGAGCTTCAGGCAGAACCACGAGACCCCGGACGAGTCTGAAAAAGTGTTTGGCACATTCACGATTTTTGACAGACATCCCGACCCCAAACGGATGTGGCCGACGTCAAGTGATGAAGTTTTGATCAAGAGATGCGTGGATATGCAAAACCTACTTTTTCAAACTCGTCCTGGGTTTATTTTATTATTATTTTTGGATGATTTATTCATGGGATTTTGACATAACAGGTACATAATATACCTCATCCATAAAATGAAACCAATACAAGAGTCAATCTGTGACACAAGGTACTAACAGAGGGACGATTTACACCCAGTTCCCCCCCCCCCCCCCCCCCCCCCCCCCTCCCATACAGAGATATCATTGAGATGAAATTTAATAGGTTAAAAGGGTTTTGATTCAGGTAAGCGTGGTAGTGGTAGTCTAATGTAGGCTGTTATATAATACTACTACTTATATATAACATACAGGACAGGAATGCTCACACGCTCTCAAAGAAACAATGGATAACAATTAAAAGAAATAAAGTAAATAAATATCAGGAGAGAATGTAAAAGCAACAACAAAAAACTAAAACAGACAAAACAGCTACTGCTTATGGGGGGGGTGGGGGGGGCAGTTAGTTCCCTAGACACCAGGGTCAATGTCTATATGAAGAGACCTAACATGATCTAGGAAGGGTTTGATGGAATCTCCATTCTAAGAAGTGAAGAGAATATTGGATTTTGTCTAATATCATGAATTGAAGTGAATCCTTTATCCATTGAGAGGGGGGGGGCAAGAACTTTTCCACCGCAAGAGAATGACACGTCTTGCTAGTAGTGAGAAAGGAAGCAAGATCAGCAATAGGGCGCAGCAGGAGGCCAATGGGCACCAAACAGGGCCAGTAGTGGTGAGGGGTGAATGTTGGCAGATGTGATGCCTGAGAGGGCGTCAAAAACGCTTAACCAAAGGAGCAAGGGCGGGGCAAGACCAGAACACGTGAGTGAGATGGCTGGGCCCTGGTGACACCTGTCACAGTTTGGATCGATGTCAGGGTAGATACGGGCTACGTCAGACCAGGAACTCTATGAACCACTTTGCACTGAAACCCTCCACGGCGAGCACAGACGGACGAGGAGGGACAGAGGGCGCATTCCCAGACATCAGGACCTCTGTCCTCACCAAGCTCTGCAGACCAAGCATCACGGGAAGCATCAGGGGTTGTCTGACTTTGAGAAGAGGATTGTACAGTATTGAAATGGAACCTTTGAGACTTGGGTCAACACTAAGTCTGGTATCAATGAGAGAGGGGGCGGGAGGGAAGGGACGCCAGGAAAATGTTGCAAACTAAATGGGTGGGCTTTAGGTTGAAAACCTGACTTAGTTGGTCGAAGGAAGCAGATATGCCACTGATGTAAAGTTGTTTTATTGACACAATCCCTAGGTCTTTCAGACCTAAAAGCCTGGTCAATAACTGACGGAGTTAACAGAGGATGTAGCTGGCTAGGCAGGTGGTAGCTGTAGCCCAAAGTGCCGCCTGATCTGGTTCCAAGTTCTAAGGAAGTTTTTCACTACCACACTACTGGAGTGTGCGGTTGGTGACGAAGACGGGGGGCACAACAGGGACATCAAAGAGGGGGGGACTACATGAGGCTTCCTCCACCTGCAGCCATGGTGGAGGTGGCTGTTGGAGTGGCACCAGTTGCAATATCGTTCATGTTGGCAGCCCAATAGTAGAGCAGAACGTTGGGTAGAGCTAGGCCGCCAGGGTTTAGGTTTTTGCCGAATTTCTTTTTTAGGGGCGGCTGTGGCTCAGTGGTAGAGCGGTGTCTGCCAATCGGGAGGTTGGTGGTTCGATCCCCGCCCCTGCAGTCATTGTCGAAGTGTCCTTGGGCAAGACACTGAACCCCGAGTTGCCCCG
>NW_022605300.1:0-16893 GCF_008692095.1 Etheostoma spectabile | reverse complement strand
ACATGTAGATTCATTTAAATGTAAGGGGAAAGATTAAAATAAAAACTGGATCTGTGAATTCTCACAGAATCACAACTGAATTCATCTTGCTAATAAGTCAGAATCTTACCAAATGGAGTCCCAGTTCTGTCATATAACCATATATTTTGTTTTAGGCCTTGTGGCAGACATCCATTTAAAAGTAGCCATTGTCATATTAAGACATGTCCTCCATGTCCACTGAAGTTCCTCAGCGTCCTCTCTAGTAACATTTGTGTGCTCCAGGTAGCTTTACATAAGAATGGTTGTCATTTGCAAAACTACTTTTACTTTTATACTTTAGTAAATTTTCAAGCCTGTACTTTGTTACTTTTACTTGAGTAAAGAATTTAATCATTACTTCCACTTTTACCGGGTATTTTCTAACACAAGTATCTGTACTTCTACTTAAGTACGGAAAGTGAGTACTTTTGCCATCTCTGCCTCTGCACGTCCATCACTGTCTGGTTGATCTTGCCACCAAAAAGGACCGGAGCAGACTACAACGGACAGTAGGACTGCAGAAAGGATCATGGGTGTGCCACCATGCCCTCCGTCCATGACTTATACACCTCCAGAGTCAGGAACAAACGGGCAGGAACCCATCACTACAGACCCATCACCCCGGACACAACCTGTTCCAGCTTCTGCCCTCTGGTAGGCACTAAAGAGCACTGTTCGCCAAAACAACACGCAGATTCAGGAACGTTTCTTTTTCTACCCAAAAGACCCTCTCTCAAGCCATCTTCTGATGAACAGCTGACTCCTGACCCACCGTGTCAGGTTCAGTTTCTGGTCAATAACACTAACCAGTCTCTACCGACAGCAACTGTATCATTCCACTCTCACATCTCACTTATTATTATTTATTCATCATTCTCATTTTCTGCACTGTGTCATATGTTCATATGTTCATACTGTTCATATTGTAATATAATAACATAATACTATGATCTAACCCAGTACCTTGCACTACGCACATTTAAATAATTGTATTGATCTCTTCATGCACTCATGCCTCTATCTTGTTTCTGTTTAGAGTGTGTATATATGTGTATATATTGTGTGTATATTTCTGTTTTGGTTGATATGTATGTGTAAGCACAGTGTGAGCAATGCTCCAAAGACAAATTCCTCGTATGTGTCCTCATACCTGGCGAATAAGCTGATTCTGATTCTGATTCTGATGTGTCTGTGTAACAAGGTGCTGTAGAGCCCAGGAGCCCCTGGCTCTAATCTAACATGTGTCTGTGTAAAGAATATTTAAAAAAAGACAAAAAATGTTTTGACTACACTTCGCTAAGATACCAAGTTCTCTTGGACTAAAACGACAAATGGACTGTTCTCTGTACCACTTTTCTAGTCTCGACAACTCAAAGTTCTTCTACGTAATACAGGAACCACTCACCATTCACACACATTAGTAAACTGTGGCCGAGGCTGCCGTACAAGTACACCCTGTACTCAGGGTTCAGTGTTTCGACTTTGACCTAGGACTACAGGGATTGAACCACAACCTATGATTGACAGGCGAACGCTCTACCACTGAGCCACAGCCGCCGTCTGTTAGTGTTGATGGCGCCTGCCACGGTATGGTTTCTGCCGCCATGGTATAGGGCAGACACACAACAGGGTATCTGCTATGTATCTATGTATTTATGTATGTAATATGCATTTGCATATTACAATGACGAGATTCATTTATATATAAATCCTAAAATACATTTGTGGATCCCTCTGTGTGATTCATTAATATTGAGATTGGATTTCTGGGACTCTTCAGTCTGGAGAACCCTCTTTCCTTCACTCACCTCCTCCTCCCTGACACCTTCCTCTTGCCCTCCTTCTTCTTCTTCTCCTCCGTCTCCTTGTGTTTCTGCATGTACTCGGTGATCAGGTCCAGGTCCAGGTTGTCTTGTGGCTCCCATGTGTTCTCCTCACTGGAAAGGTGAGAGCAGACAGAAGAAATCTCCTCACACTTTGTTTTTAGACAATCCATTCTCACTTTAATTAGCATTCCTATTATCCTTTTTCTGCTGCCATCTTGTGAGGTTATTTGTGGGTCTTCAACTTATGTCAACTTTGAGGGCAAGATACAATGCTGCAATCTATGCTGTAGATTATTTGCATACACACATATACAGTACAGGCAAAAGTTTGGACACACCTTCTCATTCAATGTGTTTCCTTATCTCAGGACTATTTACATTGTAGATTATCAGTGAAGGAATCAGAACTATGAACTAACACATTTGGAATTATGTGTGTACTTACAAAAAGTGTGAAATAACTGAAAACATGTCCTATATTTTAGTTCGTTCAAAGTACGCCCCCCAATTTGCTTTTTGATAGCGCTGCAACCCTTGGTGTTCTCTCAATGATCTTCATGAGGTAGTCCCTGAAATGGGTACTCTGAAGAAACTAGAATTATAGAGTATAAGACTAGAATAGAATATAAGACATGTTTTCTAGACTAGAAATCTAACAACACACTTACACTTCATTCATTCACTCATCCATGCACGGCAACACAACTGATGTCTTCTACACTTAAACACTCACTGTTACCTTTATGTTGGGTTAAGTTATGTTATTAGGTTATTTAGTTTAAAAAACTTATTTTGGTAACATCTGTGTGAGACCTCCCCTTTGTTGCCGGCTTTGATTCAGGCGGTAACATCAGTTATTTCACACTTTTTTGTTAAGTACTAATTCCACATGTGTATCATAGTTTTGATGCCTTCAGTAATAATCTACAATGTAAATAGTCATGAAGATAAAGGAAACACATTAAACAATATGATTATGATCTTTATACACACAGTATATCAGGACCAAAAACACCCAGTATTAATATTCTAGACTCATACTTACTCTGAGAACCCTTCCATTTCAGCAGGAACTCTACTCTTCCCTTAACCACTCTGCGGTCCAACACCTTCTCCACCACATACTCCTCCTCTCCTCCTCTTCCTCCTTCACTGCTGCAGGCTGCTCCTCCTCCTCCACCTTCTTGCCCTTCTTTCCTGCTCCGGTCACCATCTTGCCGTCTGCTGGTAGACCCAAGGAGAGGGGGCGGGATGCCGAGATGATACAATTTATGTTGAAATAATGCTTTTACTTTTAGCTTAAATGTATAAATATAACGCGACTCACACACAATGTTTAAGCACATATAAACATTAAATTCCAACAATACCTGGAGATAAAGCAGATTCTGATTAACCTGTGTCTATGTTAATGTTAACTAGCATGTTAGATAGCAGTATTTAGCCTGTGTCTGTGTTAATGTTAACTAGCATGTTAGTTAGCAGTAATTAGCCTGTGTCTGTGTTAATGTTAACTAGGATGTTAGTTAGCAGTAATTAGCCTGTGCCTATGTTAATGTTAACTAGCATGTTAGTTAGCAGTATTTAGTCTGTGCCTATGTTAATGTTAACTAGCATGTTAGTTAGCAGTAATTAGCCTGTGCCTATGTTAATGTTAACTAGCATGTTAGTTAGCAGTAATTAGCCTGTGTCTATGTTAATGTTGACTAGCATGTTAGTTAGCAGTAATTAGCCTGGTCTGTTAATGTTAACTAGCATGTAGTTAGCAGTAATTAGCCTGTGTCTATGTTAATGTTAACTAGCATGTTAGTTAGCAGTAATTAGCCTGTGCATATGTTAATGTTAACTAGCATGATAGTTAGCAGTATTTAGTCTGTCCTATGTTAATGTTAACTAGCATGTTAGTTAGCAGTAATTAGCCTGTGCCTATGTTAATGTTAACTAGCATGTTAGTTAGCAGTAATTAGCCTGTGTCTATGTTAATGTGACTAGCATGTTAGTTAGCAGTAATTAGCCTGTGTCTGTGTTAATGTTAACTAGCATGTTAGTTAGCAGTAATTAGCCTGTGTCTATGTTAATGTTAACTAGGATGTTAGTTAGCAGTAATTAGCCTGTGTCTATGATAATGTTAACTAGCATGTTAGCTAGCAGTAATTAGCCTGTGTCTATGTAATGTTAACTAGCATTTTAGTTAGCAGTAATTAGCCTGTGTCTATGTTAATGTTAACTAGCATGTTAGTTAGCAGTAATTAGCCTGTGCCTGTGTTAATGTTAACTAGCATGTTTGTTAGTTAGCAGTATTTAGCCTGTGTCAATATTAATGTTAACTAGCATGTTAGTTAGCAGTAATTAGCCTGTGCCTGTGTTAATGTTAACTAGCATGTTAGATAGCAGTAATTAGCCTGTGTCTATGTTAATGTTAACTAGCATGTTAGTTAGCAGTAAATAGCCTATGCTAATGTTAACTAGCATGTTAGTTAGCAGTAATTAGCCTGTGTCTATGTTAATGTTAACTAGCATGTTAGCTAGCAGTAGTAATTAGCCTGTGTCTATGTTAATGTTAACTAGCATGTTAGTTAGCAGTAAATAGCCTGTGCCTATGTTAATGTTAACTAGCATGTTAGTTAGCAGTAATTAGCCTGTGCCTATGTTAATGTTAACTAGCATGTTAGTTAGAAGTAATTAGCCTGTGTCCGTGTAATGTTAACTAGCATGTTAGTTAGCAGTAATTAGCCTGTACCTATGTTAATGTTAACTAGCATTTAGTTAGCAGTAATTAGCCTGTGTCTATGTTAATGTTACTAGCATGTTAGTTAGCAGACAGGTTGCTCACGTCACATCTACGTCGTTAAGCTCAGTTGGAGTCTGCGCAGTAACGCTCAGCATCACCGGGAAGAGCTTCTAATAGACTCCACTGGTCTCCGTCCAGAGCCACGGGACCTGCTGTCCGCTTCTTTAACTGTCTCTGGTTCACTCACTCACTTAAAACAGCTGCTAACTGTTAGCTGTTAGCCTACAAGCTAGCACTCGGAGAGCTAGCTTGTAGGCTAACAGAGCCAGTACGGAGGAGTGCTAGCTTGTAGGCTAACAGAGCCAGCTAGCCCAGTGGGTCCGTGTTTTCTTTCTTTCATTCCAGTTTCGGGTCTGTCAGTCACAGTGAAAACCGGGGACAGGTCACCAAAACGGGGACTGTTCCGGAAACCGGGGACGTGGTCACCCTCCACAAGGACTTTAGCTTGTGCTACACTAACTGCTAACGGTGCTAACGATGCTAACAATGCTAGCGGGCTAACGATGCTAACAGCCGTTGGTATCATAACTGTTTCAAACTGTATGGATGTAAAACGATATTAACACACACACCACACACGTATGTGTTCCATATGTCTACATATATGTATGTATATATAAGTATGTATGTCTGTATGTTTACCTTCTGTCCGGTTCAGCGCGTGCAGCTAACCAGCTTCCGGTAAAGATAACGGATTCTCTTCATCATCACGGATAACGGTCGTTCACCTCGTCACCGCCGAAGGCCCGCCCCTCTGCCCTCACATCGACAGCTGTGGACGGGAAGATAACAGCAACCAATAGAATGAAAGTAGGTCAACAGATTTAAAAAACTGTATTTTTACTGTAACACTGAACACATTCAAAATAAATTATTTAACGGTTACAAACAAAACAAAATAATATGTAATATACATAGTATACATAATTAAATCAACCTGACATGTGTAGTAATAACAATAACAGAACTTTTCTTTTTTAAATAGTTTTTTAAACATTTAAAACCCTGAAAATGTAGAAAGTAAGTGTGTGTGTGTGTGTGTGTGTGTGTGTGTGTGTGTGTGTGTGGTGTGTGTGTGTGTGTGTGTATGGTTAATATTGTGACTACATTTCTTGAGTTATTATTGTATGAAATGATGGTTTAAGTTATGATAAATGTTTATATTAACTCAATGTTCACATCACTCCAGTTCAGAGGTCTTTAAAAATGCTTCTGGGGGGGGGGGGTGGGGTAGAGTCCAGGTTAAAATATACACACGTTACTCTTTAAGTATCAACATATTATTAAATTAAAAGTGGGCGTGTACAGGGAGGGAAAAGAGGCTGATTCACATAAGCACACCGTAGGTATTATGTGATTTATAATCTGAATATTACTTACAGATGTGCATGCGCGCAGTTTTATAAATCTGATTTTATTTTATTTTATTTTACGCGCAGTTTTATAAATGAGACCCCAGGTTATTTACATGGAGTCTGGGGAGATATGCTGCTCTATACACGCTAAAAGTAGTGATTATTTACATGGAGTCTGGTGGAGATATGCTGCTCTATACACGCTAAAAGTAGTGATATTTACATGGAGTCTGGTGGAGATATGCTGCTCTATACACGCTAAAAGTAGTGATTATTTACATGGAGTCTGGTGGAGATATGCTGCTCTATACACACTAAAAGTAGTGATTATTTACATGGAGTCTGGTGGAGATATGCTGCTCTATACATGCTAAAAACTGTAAGTAAACTTTATTTATAGTATGTCAAAGTGACATCAGGATAATTATATAAAAATAATTAAAATACCAAAAATTCAATAAAAATTACTAAAATTTGCCCGAAGACACCCCGAGGGCTCCCAGCTGGAGGTGGAGCTGTTGTTAGACTTTTAATCTGAAAAGCCCCGAGTTATAGGAAACAGGAAGTGCGTGTCTAGCGGCGGGATAGCTGTGTGTTTGTTAGCTGCCGAGCTTCTGGGTGAGTTGTTTCGGAGACAGAGCTCCAGGTGAACCCGCACGCGTCCAGGTAAATATCTCAATAACTGCTCTTTGACACGGCAGCCAGAGCGCGTGCGAACAACAAGCGAAGAGAAGCCCGAGCGGCGCATGCGTCAACACGCCGGGCTAGCTCCGATTTTAGCTCCGCTGTTAGCTTCGTGGCTAACTGCTAGCTCCGTTGTTAGCTCCGCTGTTAGCTTCGTGGCTAACGTGTAGCTCCGTTGTTAGTTTCGTGGCTAACGTGTAGCTCCGTTGTTAGCTTCGTGGCTAACGTGTAGCTCCGTTGTTAGTTTCGTGGCTAACGTGTAGCTCCGTTATTAGCTCCTTGGCTAACTGCTAGCTCCGTTGTAGCTTCGTGGCTAACTGCTAGCTCCGTTGTTAGCTCCGTTGTTAGCTTCGTGGCTAGCGTGTAGCTCCGTTGTTAGCTTCGTGGCTAACGTGTAGCTCCGCTGTTAGCTCCGTGGCTAACTGCTATTGTAACGGGTTGTACGTAGGTTCAGTAAATTAAAACAGCGCCGTCTGCGTGGCACCTTCACATTGCGCTGCAGTGCTAAAAGTAATGAATTCTGGGTAATCTCCAGCAGAGACAATGTTAGCCAAAACGTTAAAGGAAGGGGACCAGGTTTCTCAGACTAAATCCAGGACATTTTCAGCTCAGAAGCTTATATATCTCCAAATTTTGTAAAACTTAAAACGGGGACACTAGACCTAGACCTGCTCTCATTAGGGGCTGAGGCCCCCCCCCCCCCCCCCCAGGTCTGATCCTAGACCCCCCCCTGCTGCTTAAATAAGAAGTCTTAATATTTCCAGATAGAAAGTCCTAATATTTCATAATGTTGTTGACTGATTATCTGACAGCTTTATTGCTCAAGGCTTGTTTCTGCAACAGCTCGTTGAGAATCAGAAACAATAAAAACTATTGAGGACATCATTTCCTTTGACGTTGATATTAAACGAGATCGCTCCAGTCGGCAGAAACAAGCTGCAGCGTGAGTTAATAGGATAATTATCCCTCTTATATTTACGTTCATAAAGTTCTTGTTTTGCTGCTGACAGACTCAGATTAATATTATAACATTAATATTATAACATTAATATTATAACATTAATATTCTCAGATTAATATTCTCAGATTAATATTCTCAGATTAATATTCTAACGTTATGAAAGGATTTCTAAGGAGGTCGACCTTTCTATTAAAGATTAAGATTCTTTTTAAAACATAAAAGTCCGCGAAATTGCGTTGGCCAAACCCACCAGACTCCATGTAAATAATCAGTGATTTTAGCATCGTAACACACGGCTTCTAGAAAACTAAACCTCTCTGAGCACCGCTGGCTCTGGTGGTCTGGGGGGGGGGGGGTGCAACCATTGGCTCCGTTTGGTCAGTGTTTTCTTTCTTTCATTCTAATTTGGGGGGGGGCGGGGACGTCTGGTCACCCTCACCCAATGTTTTATTCTACTGTGTAGTTGTTGTGGCGTAGTTTAGCGCTGACTGTCGCTACGTTTAAGCTCAGAGCTGGATGCTAAGTTAGCTACGTTAGCATTGTTCCTGACCCGCTGGGCTCTCTGTCCGTGACGTCAGCGTGCCGCCCTGACCCGGTCTGGGTTCCATAAGCAGGGAACTGATATTGAATTAGATGTTGACCTTTATGTGTAAAAGGTAACGTTGGACGACAACGTGCAGTGTTAATGTAGCCGCTGTTCTGGTGTCGGAGCCACTGTAGCTACTATTTAATATTTAATAAACTGTATTTCTACACCAGAAATGCCTTTTAGGAGTTGAGGATTTCATTTCTTTTACATTTTACTGTGAAATAGACACAGCTTTATGAACCATTCTTGTTCTACTACACGATCCCAGTTAGTTAACAGAAGGAGCAGAACTCCTGATAACGGCTGTGGGCTGCGTCTCAACGGGCCGCCCTGACCCGCTCTGGTTTTCCTCAAATACTACACTTGATCCGCCAGCTCGTACTCCAGTCCATGGTGCTTGTTTCTTAAAGCTCTAATTCTTTTACTGCGAAATTCACTTTACGGTACTTCAATATTTCAAGAAAGAAACTCCTGAAATAGTCCAAATGTTACTAGAAACTTGGAAAAGATCAATAATAAAGTACAGTAACATGAAAAGGTCTAAAGAAGTTGTAATATTTCAAGAGAGTGCACTGTGTGTATATGTGTGTTTATGTTACGTTGGGAACAACTCTGATTGGCTCATGATCAGACAGCGGTTTACGGAGCGGGACATGGGCTTTAAAAAAAAAAAACGGAGCGTTCTATGAAATTAAAAAAAAAATTGCTCCATTACTTAAATTTGATCGTGGGAAGTCAAGATCGTGATTGTGATTAAAATTTAATTAATTGTGCAGCCCTACGTCGCACCTCAAACTTTCCCAAAACCTTCGAACCCCACTTCTTCCCTTAAAGAAGCACCAGGTGTTGGGGCGACATCCTGCCCTTCTAGATTCTTTCAGGAAGAAGGGTTCAAGTCCGTAGGTTGGATAAAAGAACGTTTATTACCATGGAATATTCCAGAGACAAGGTTAAAGAGAATTATGCATCCATAGCTCTCCCTAAGTCTGTCTGACTCTTTTCCCTTTCTGCATGATCTTATGTGCACAGGGGCAGTTCATTTGCTACCACGTGACATGTTTGTGTGCTGTGTTTTGTCTTCAGAAGGTTAGTGCCAAGCAGAGCTTGGCCTGCAAAATAGATAACAGGTCTCAGACTGCTACTGGAGAGAACTTCACCCAAAAAAGGACGTGTCCCTAACCACCCTTGGCCCTGCTTTTCAGAATAAAACTCAGTGGGCAGAGCTATGGTTGGACACATTGTACCAAAACAACTTATTAAAAGGTCACAGTAAACTTTATGAACTATCACACTGAAACCAAGAAGACTATGTGTGATGCTTTTGCTCTTTAGCTCAAAATATAATGAATTTAACACACATGATTATATAATACACTACGTGAATATAATGATGTTGATGCATACATGATATGAATATATTTAATCCAACACAGGCCGGCCTTGTTGCTCCATCAAAACCTCTTTCTGAACTTTCCATTTCCACACAGGAACATCTGGAGATGTTGTGCTAAATGAAGTGTGGTTGGTCCAGGCTACTGTGCATGTAGCTTGGAGCTCCAGTTAATGACTTTTGGGCCTCCCCCCCCCCCCCCCTCTCTTGGGTCTACCAAAGGCACCTTCAGCAGATGGCAAGATGGCGACAGGAGCAGGAAAGAAGGAGCAACCATCAACAGTGAAGGAGGAAGAGGAGGAGCTGCCTGTAGCAATAAAGGAGGAGGAGGAGGAGCCTGCAGCAATAAAGCAGGAGGAGGAGGAAGAGGAGGAGCAGCCTGCAGCAGTGAAGGAGGAGGAGGAGCCTGCAGCATGGAGGAAGAGGAGGAGGAGGAGTATGTGGTGGAGAAGGTGTTGGACCGCAGAGTGGTGAAGGGAAGAGTAGAGTTTCTGCTGAAATGGAAGGGGTTCTCAGAGTAAGTATGAGTCTAGAATATTACTACTTGGTGTTCTTAGTCCTGAGATATATATATTTATATATATATAATATATATATATATAAATATATATATATATATTATATATATATATATATAAATATATATATATATATATATATATATATATTATATATATTATATATATATATATATATTGCAAATAAGTGTCAGCATTGTATCATGCTCTCAAAGTTGAAGGTTTGGTATTTTGACATTACTTTGAAGAAGACCCACAAATAATCTCACAAGATGGCAGCAGAACAAAGGAAACAGGAATGCTAATTAGAGTGAGAATAGATTGTCTAAAAACAAAGTGTGAGGAGATGTTCTTCTGTCTGCTCTCACCTTTCCAGTGAGGAGAACACATGGGAGCCACAAGACAACCTGGACCTGGACCTGATCACCGAGTACCTGCAGACACACAAGGAGACGGAGGAGAATAAAAAGAAGGAGGCAAGAGGAAAGGTGTCAGGGAGGAGAAGGTGAGTGAAGGAAAGAGGGTTCTCCAGACTGAAGAGTCCCACAAATCTAATCTAATCTCATATTATTGAATCACACGAGGGTTCCACAGATGTATTTAAGGATTTATATATTATGTAGCGCCCCTGATGGCCGATATTCAGCAGATTTGTCAACAAACTCAGAATGGGATGACGGTCATTTGACATTTCATAAGTGAAATAACTTTGCTGAGAAAAAAAGATTAAATCCTGCTGGTACCTGACTTTTCCTAAAAGTGTCTGTATTTTCATTAAAATGTTTTTCAAATTATTTACACCAAAGCCCAAAAAAATATGATTTTACCCTATTTTGGCCATACACGGTCATATTGACCGCAAGGGCTTTCACTGCATTCTTTATGTAACCATTCGCTTGATTGATCTTGGTTGCTTAGTAACTATCATTGTCTTTGTTAGAGAAACGTCACTAGCCTTTTTGTATTTGTCGGTAGCCCATTAGATTACAGTAACTACACTGCTTTTGATTACTTAGTTAGAAACCATTTTGTAAAAAATGTCCAGAATGAATGACCGATTTAGGAGGTATATGACTGTTGAAACTGCCTTGGAGATGCTTCAGAACATGGGAAGGGATGATTCTGATGCTGGGGCTCTATCGGAGTCGGAGGAAAGTGACAGTGACCGTTCTGGGTGAAGGATAGGTCCAACACTTCATCCTCATCAGAGAGGGAGTCCGCAGGCCAACAGCGGAAAAAGAGGAGACGACTGTCCTCTAAGAATTCGGATCGAAATATTGCGTTTAGGCTCGATGGTCCCTTTGATGGCGTTGAGCCGGCCACGGCTGATGTTTGCGGTGAGTTTGGCTACATAGCTGTTCTGGTCATATTTGCAATTGTAGGGTGTTATTATTATTATTATTATTATTAGTCTAGTTGTTGTTATAGCTATTATAGTTTTTTTTGGCGTTCCCAACCATTAGACGTACCCTCGAGCCAACATACAGCCCACCTGAGTCATCACCGCCGGAGGCGGCTGTGGAAACGGGGAGGACGGGACGGCGTGGACGGTGCTTCCTCTGAGTGACCGTCCAGGGAGAACGCAGAGCCAAAACGTCCTGACAGAAGCTGCTGGCCCCACAGCGCACGCACAAACGCAACGTTGAAGATGCGCTCACAGCCTTTGTGGTCTCTTGGATGATGGCATGCTGAAGCACATCAGGGACTGCACCGTGGCTGAGGGCCCATCGGCACCTTGGTGACAGCTCCTGGGACCTGACAGTGGCGGGAGCTAAAGGCATTTATAGCCCTGCTGTATGTCCGCGGGGCACAGGGTGCAAAACACATCAATGTGGACAGTTTGTGGTCAGAAAAATGGGGCCTGCCCTTTTTCACAGAAACAATGGCCAGAAACCGATTCAGAGAGGTCCTGAAATTCCTGCGGTTCTAAAAAAGAAACGAGACGCATTCATCTGCAGGATGACGAGTTTGCCCTGGTGTCGGCAACATGGAACAAGTTTGTGGCAAACAGCATAGCTTGTTACAAGCCTGGTGCTGACATTACCATTGATGAGCAGCTGTTCCCCACCAAGGCCCGGTGCAAATTTATTCAGTACATGGGGAACAAGCCTGATAAATTCGGCATAAAATTTTGGCTGGCTGCGGATGTGCAGTCCAAATATATGCTGAATGGGGCTCCGTATCTCGGTAAAGAGGAGAGCAAAGGTCAGCTGGGAGAGAGTGTGGTGCTGAAACTGGCGGAGCCGTTTCTGGGGAAGGGAAGAAACATTACGACTGATCATTTCTTCACCTCCCTAAAACTAGCCACTGCCTTACAGGCCAAAAAGACCAGCCTGGTTGGCACCCTGGGCGAAGCAAAACGCGAGTTTCCTCCCTCTGTAAAAGAGCCGGCAGAGCTGTTCAGCACAAGGTGCTGAAATGTGCTAATGCCACACTGACCATTTACCAGGGAAGCCGAGACAAAATGTCTGCATTTTGAGCTCATTGCACACAAGTGTGGGAATAACACAGGAGACCGAAGGCAAAACCCGAGTCTGTGACTTATTATAATAACACCAACACGCCGTAGTAGATGTTCTGGATCAGATGGCGAAGGCGTACTCCGTGAAAGACGGTACACGAAGATGGCCAGTGGCTGTATTTTAACATCCTCGACCTGGCTGGAATAAATGCACATGTCCTATACAAGGAGTGCACCAGCAGCAGGATTCCAAGAAGGAGGTTCTGCTGCAGTGGCAGAGGAGCTGAGAGCAGAGTTCATGGAGGGGAAGAGGGCAGCAGCGCACGGGGCCGGTCCGCAGCAACAGCCACCACCGCCTGGCACAAAAACGCCGGCAGTGCCAGGTGAGGAGGAGCTGCAATCAGAACAAGACAAAGACACCTGCAACACATGCCGCAAACCCGTCTGTGGCAATTGTGTCAAAGACGAGCCGTCACCTGCGTCGACTGCTGTTAAAGCCAAATGTAGCCAACACATGTGTTTGTAATTAGTTGTTTCATGGTTCGTTCTCGGCTCTTTTTGTTATCAGCTCGGTTCCAGCTTTGACAATTGCCTATTTTCTTTGTCATGTGTGTAAAAAAATATAATCTTAATGTATATAAAAAAGTTATAGCGCACCAGCAGTAAAACTGCCACAGCAACTGAACTGAGAGCGGAGTTTATGGAGAAGAAAGGGCAGCGCTGCACACCACAGCAGACACCAGAACGGAGTTAGAGCCGGGTTAGCACACGTATACACGTTCAAATGAGCTACTTTTAGATGCTATTTGTTATGTTTCCATACCATATTTTTATGAAATAATTACGCTACTATGTCATGATATGAAACACATAGCCTATTAGTCCTTCTACTCTAACGTATAATTAAACTTGTTAAATTCTGCATTTTGGTGTTATTTCGTTCATCTAAAGATATTCTAACACAATACATGCATTGATATCACAATTAGGTATTTTTAATTAGAGGTTATAGAGTTAGGAATCTGGCGGTCAAAATGACCGCTCATGGCAGTTCTAGTAGTTATGGAATCCCGGCACTTCTAGTGTTAAAAAACAAAAATCTCAGGTTTCACATTAATAGTATTTCATTTGGACAAGATATCCAAAAGTTTGCGTGGGTTGCTAGCTACAAAAAATAGTTTTTTTCACAACTTAACCATAATCATTCAGTGTCTGTTAGCTCACAGGGCTCTAGGGTGCTAGTTAGCGTCTGTTAGCTCAGAGTGCTCTAGGGTGCTAGTTAGCGTCTGTTAGCTCAGAGTGCTCTAGGGTGCTAGTTAGCGTCTGTTAGCTAGCAGGGCTCTAGGGTGCTAGTTAGTGTTTGTTAGCTCACAGGGCTCTAGGGTGCTAGTTAGTGTCTGTTAGCTCACAGGGCTCTAGGGTGCTAGTTAGCGTCTGTTAGCTAGCAGGGCTCTAGGGTGCTAGTTAGCGTCTGTTAGCTAGCAGGGCTCTAGGGTGCTAGTTAGCGTCTGTTAGCTAGCAGGGCTCTAGGGTGCTAGTTAGCGTCTGTTAGCTAGCAGGGCTCTAGGGTGCTAGTTAGCGTCTGTTAGCTAGTAGGGCTCTAGGGTGCTAGTTAATAATAATTGTGATCGCAATATTTATCAAAATATTTATCAAAATTATTGTGATTATCATTTTGGCTGTAATCATGCAGCCCTATTTCACATTAATAGTATTTAATTTGGACAAGATATCCAAGTTGTGTGGTTTCTAGCTACAAACATTTACATTACATTTTTAATCCAAACAGAATTCTTTTATTAGTTCTTCGTAACGCCCGTCTTAAGACGCTATACGCCGAGCTTCAGGCAGAACCACGAGACCCGGACGAGTCTGAAAAAGTATGTTTGGCACATTCACGATTTTTGACAGACATCCCGACCCCAAAACGGATGTGGCCGACGTCAAGTGATGAAGTTTTGATCAAGAGATGCGTGGATATGCAAAACCTACTTTTTCAAACTCGTCCTGGGTTTATTTTATTATTATTTTTGGATGATTTATTCATGGGATTTTGAACATAACAGGTACATAATATACCTCATCCATAAAATGAAACCAATACAAAGAGTCAATCTGTGACACAAGGTACTAACAGAGGGACGATTTACACCCAGTTCCCCCCCCCCCCCCCCCCCCCCCCCCTATACAGAGATATCATTGAGATGAAATTTAATAGGTTAAAATGGGTTTTGATTCAGGTAAGCGTGGTAGTGGTAGTCTAATGTAGGCTGTTATATACTACTACTACTTATATACTAACATACAGGACAGGAATGCTCACACGCTCTCAAAGAAACAAATGGATAACAATTAAAAGAAATAAAGTAAATAAATATCAGGAGAGAATGTAAAAGCAACAACAAAAAACTAAAACAGACAAAACAGCTACTGCTTATGGGGGGGGTGGGGGGGGCAGTTAGTTCCCTAGACACCAGGGTCAATGTCTATATGAAGAGACCTAACATGATCTAGGAAGGGTTTGATGGAATCTCCATTCTAAGAAGTGAAGAGAATATTGGATTTTGTCTAATATCATGAATTGAAGTGAATCCTTTATCCATTGAGAGCGGGGGGGGCAAGAACTTTTCCACCGCAAGAGAATGACACGTCTTGCTAGTAGTGTGAGAAAGGAAGCAAGATCAGCAAAATAGGGCGCAGCAGGAGGCCAATGGGCACCAAACAGGGCCAGTAGTGGTGAGGGGTGAATGTTGGCAGATGTGATGCCTGAGAGGGCGTCAAAAACGCTTAACCAGAAAGGAGCAAGGGCGGGGCAAGACCAGAACACGTGAGTGAGATTGGCTGGGCCCTGGTGACACCTGTCACAGTTTGGATCGATGTCAGGGTAGATACGGGCTACTGTCAGACCAGTGAACTCTATGAACCACTTTGCACTGAAACCCTCCACGGCGAGCACAGACGGACGAGGAGTGGACAGAGGGCGCATTCCCAGACATCAGGACCTCTGTCCTCACCAAGCTCTGCAGACCAAGCATCACGGGAAGCATCAGGGGTTGTTGTCTGACTTTTGAGAAGAGGATTGTACAGTATTGAAATGGAACCTTTGAGACTTGGGTCAACACTAAGTCTGGTATCAATGAGAGAGGGGGCGGGAGGGAAGGGACGCCAGGAAATGATTGCAACTAAATGGGTGGGCTTTAGGTTGAAAACCTGACTTAGTTGGTCGAAGGAAGCCAGATATGCCACTGATGTAAAGTTGTTTTATTGACACAATCCCTAGGTTTTCAGACCTAAAAGCCTGGTCAATAACTGACGGAGTTAACAGAGGATGTAGCGGGGCTAGGAAGGTGGTAGCTGTAGCCCAAAGTGCCGATGATCTGGTTCAAGTTCTAAGGAAGTTTTTCACTTACACACTACTGGAGTGTGCGGTTGGTGACGAAGACGGGGGAGGCACAACAGGGACATCAAAAGATGGGGGACTACATGAGGCTTCCTCCACCTGCAGCCATGGTGGAGATGGCTGTTGGAGTGGCACCAGTTGCAATACGTTCTAATGTTGGCAGCCCAATAGTAGGGAGTGCAGAACGTTGGGTAGAGCTAGGCCGCCAGGAGTTAGTTTTTTTGCCGAATTTCTTTTTTAGGGGCGGCTGTGGCTCAGTGGTAGAGCGGGGGTGTTGCCAATCGGGAGGTTGGTGTTCGATCCCCGCCCCTGCAGTCATTGTCGAAGTGTCCTTGGGCAAGACACTGAACCCGAGTTGCCCCGGGCTGCGCATCGGAGTGTGATGTGTGGAGTGTATCTGATGAGCAGGTGTGTAGATGTGTGTGAGTGTGTATCTGATGAGCAGGTGTGTAGATGTGTGTTAGTGTGTATCTGATGAGCAGGTGTGTAGATGTGTGTTAGTGTGTATCTGATGAGCAGGTGTGTAGATGTGTGTGAGTGTGTATCTGATGAGCAGCCCGGCCACAGTTGTATGAATGTGTGGATGGTGAATGTTTCCTGTAGATGTAAAAGCGCTTTGAGCAGTTGGTAAGACTGGAAAAGATTTAGAAATACACACATTTACATGTACATTCTTTTTTGATTCTTGGGGTGCTTTTTGTTCCAAATAAAATTGTGAGATTATGCTATCAAGAGAGTGGAAAAAGTTAATGTTATGGAGGAAAACAGGGTATGCACTGGAAAGGATACAGGATTGGCTACCATTAATACATTTATACAAGTTACATTTAATAAGTCTGAATAGGTTTTGTCACACTGACATCCAGATATTTAAAGTGCTCCAGGGACGCTGGGAAT
>NW_022605299.1:0-16761 GCF_008692095.1 Etheostoma spectabile | reverse complement strand
AGTAAACGCAATATTGATGAATGTGATAGTGTGAGTAAAATATGAATGCAACGTAATCAGCAACATTTCAATGTCAGGTAAATTATTTAGTTCAATGTGGGTCCTTTGAAGTAGAAGTACACAGTAGTTTACAGTTGTATTGCAATGTAAGGTGTTTTTAGGGGCCTTCAGTAAGTTTTTGGGATACAATGGCTCTGGAGAAAGCTACAAGCAGCAAAACAGGAGTGCCTTGAATACAGATGAATTCAGATGTATTCAGTGCATTGGAGTAACGGGAAAGGTGTTTGTAGATTAGGCAGAGATGTGAGGATTTGCCACTGTGTATTACTAAACCACTGTGATGACTGCATGCCGACAGAATCTAAGCTTAAGGTTGTTGCTCCAACTCGAGCCATGAAAAACTCTGTAAACCTTTTTGATCCTCAAACTGAGTGGAGCAGATTGTACACTTTTGTTGGCTTTGAATCCTCAGCTTTTCTTTTCTTTAGATTACCATTTCTATCCCTTTCTCGGGTGTAGGTTTAATGCCTCCATAATCCAGTTTTACAAGCTTCTAAAACCTGATATTAATTATACTGATCTGGGGAAACGGGTAATATATTGGATCATTGTTTTTTGATAAGATAATAGTGGAATTGCAATTACCTGGACATGAATCCCGTATATACACCTGGTTCTTGAAAGCTTCACACCTGAAAATATAGATTATCCACTTTTTTTTTTTTTTAAATGTACATTCAGAAACACATATTTTTCAATCTAAGTATTTATGTCCCCAGTAATCACACACTCCAACAGGGTGTTGGGTGTGGGGTATTCATAAGTCATGCTGTCTTTTGAAGGGGCGAGGGGGGCCAGTAGTCATGGCACCGGTGTGCTTTACTGCTGCATTATGGATAAAAGTCTGACATGCTAGATCAGCTACATGCAGTAGATCAACCACCCCATGCTTCCACAAACATCACAATTGATTCCATCATACAGTATATGCTACATTTAGCATTTTGTTTTTAGCTGATTGTAAGTTGATGGCCTATGTGTTTGTACAGTTGTGTTTTTGTCTTTATTGTGTATGTACAGTATAATTACTATATTATTATTACAGTGGCCGGACAGGGGCTAACGCCCTGCATCTTCCGAAAACAAATAGAACAAAACACCACAAATAAAAAGTATTTATTAGACAACACATGCGCAGCATTCAGCAAACGTGCTGCACATACACACAACACAACCAAATACATAACATGCTGCAAATATAGAAAACAATGCAAAAGGAAAGTACCACAATCCCTGAAATAAGAAGCAATGCAATTGCACAACGGTACGGACCACCACACGCGGGACGCGCTACTACAACGGGAGGGTTGTGGTTAGGAAAGAACAACTGGGAAAGAACCGTCACATGCAAGAGACGGCTACAACAAAGGGGCGGTTGAGGTTAGGAGAAGAAGATTGCATTCCCGTCCGGGGTGAGAGTCCTGAGTTGTTTTGTTTCTTTCTTTCTTTTTGCATCACTTCTTTCTTCAGGTATTGTGTGCTTTTGTTTTTTGCATTGTTTCTATATTTGCAGTGCGTTAGCTGAATACTGTGCATGTTTTGTCAAATTAATGAAGTTGTTTTCTGAATTGCAGGTGTCTTGTCTATTTGCATGGGTTTTCTTAAGATGCAGGGCGTTTGCCACTGTAATAATGTCAAAGACAAAAAGGTAAGCTGGGGAGGAGAGCAAATCAAAAGAGCCTCCTTAAGCTAAGCAGTGGGGGGGGGAATCATGTCTTTTATTCACCCTTTCCATTCCTCTCTGCACGTTGACTCAAAGTCACACTTTACATCTTCTTTCTTTGTAACAAAAGCAGCTTCCTAACTGTATTCGCGCAGTCCGAGAGAAAATTTGTGATGATACAGAAGTTGAAATTTTGATGATTCCCGTGGGGAAATTGGTCATAATTGCATCAATACAGGTATGCATTACAAAAGAGAAGAAGCATGTCTACATACAAAGATGTTAACACATTAATATTAGGCATTTTAATAATAACTGTTAAAGGTTGAGATGACTGGCAGCCACACTAACCTTGTTCTCACTCACTGTAAACGTCTGCTGATGAAGACTGAAGACATTACAAAATTACAAAAACACAAAAAATTATTTCACGTCAAATGATGGTATGATTAGCCTCCCCTGGGGTACAGATCAATTCCCCGAACTAACCAGAAGAGAGAGCCACAAAGTAGAACCATAGCCTACACTTTAGGGCTAATCAAGACAGCATGTTTTGTTTCCCTCATCCTTTCCTCACTTCCATTATTTCTTTTCATCTCAGGTTGTTTTTGTCCTTTTGTCTCTAGTAATTCTATCTGTGGTTCTTCCGTGGTCCAGATGATCTGGGGGCTCTAAAATTAATAGAGCAGACAGCATACCTATACCCCCCACCTCCATCACCTCAGCATATAAGGGAGACATAAGTCCTAAGTCCATAAGACCTTATTATGATCCGGCTATGTCTGCGAGAACTTAATCTTATTTTTCAAGTTAAAAAAACACAGGTAGAATGAAGACATCAGTTGTTTACATGCACACCAATATTCCACTATCATTCTGATATGACAGTATTTCAACTTTTAAACAGGTCACCTGAACAGCATATGGTTGGATATGCCTTTTTCAAATATAGTACTGTAGACGTGGAATATTCCGGTATTATTCGGGTTTAGAGGCATTGTTGGACTGTGTACAGCGCATTTGGAAAATGCATCTCAGTCTGGGTTTTCACTGCAGGCTTACGGCCAGCTCTGTGCGTTGCTATGGTTTCTGTACACAAACCAACCAGCCAACAGTTTGCAAGGTTGGTGACACGATAAGGAGAAACATGACAGGTTTTTGGATATGCGCAAAGATTGCGACGCCAACCTTTTCAAGAAGCCGTTGAATGAATGAAAGGGGAAGGCTGTGGGCACACGGGCACAAAGTCTACCACCGCTGGTAAACTTAAAAAAATTAAAAGTAAATCCTGCTAAATGTAAACGGGATATTGGTGGAATACTCCCTTTCATTAGCCATGTAAACAGTTTAGTTGGAATATCGTCTTTTTGGAATTATGGCAAAAAACGGACTATTATGTGCATGTAAATGTACTGAATAAGATGCTTTAGGATAAATTATTTATTATGTTTAGGTATATCAGAAGCTTGTTCATGTCTCTGTTTCCCCCACAATTTCCTTTTTAATAACGTAAAAAAGAAGAGATGCCGGCAGCCATCTATGTCTCAGCTTGTTAAAGTTATTTTTACATTGCTCACTATATTAAAAAAAGGGTCCTTCCACATTACCTTTCCTTCCATAAGGCTCCAAAACATGAGTCACCGTCCAGTAGCAAGCAGACGTTTATATTTAATCCAGACTTTATTGGTATTTCTGCAAAAGAAAATTGATATCTGAATGGGGGGCAGGTAATGCCTTAAGAGATGTCAGATCAGTGACTTTATCGCTAGGCCTCTTAGGCACCTCGATGAAGTCTGATTTAAAGACTCACATTAAATAACTTAAGTCTTGAAAAGGATTTTCCGTCAAATGTGTCTACTAATGTCACACCATGATGAGACATTTTGAGACATGTCCCCAGAGGATGAACTGTAATCACTTTGATCCACTGAGCTTTCCTCTAGCGCCATCATCAGGTCATCAGGTTGTTTCCAATACTTTTGTTTCTGACCACATACTTCAAACCAATGACATTGTCATTAGCCTCAGCTCTAATTTGGGTTTAGTGTTAATTATCATGCTAAAACACTAAACTAATATGTTAGCACAGTAAACATTATACCTGCTAAACACCAACATGATAGTATTACCAAATGTGATTATGTTTGCATACTGATATTAGCTTTTATCTCACAGCATATCACAGCCTGATAGAGCTTCATGGCTGTAGACTTATTATTGATTGAGTCTTTCAAGATACAAGAAATCTTTCATTGAGTACTGTTATGAACTTATGAAAAGGGGACCCTGCCTCTTGCAATGTCAGCTGGGATAGGCTCCATCCCAACACCATCCTGCTAAAGATAACTGCTTGTAGGGAACAGGGTTTTAAATATATTAAACATATTCTACCTGTGTTTTTAATAAGAAAAAATAAGATTAAGTTATTTATTCTTTGGTTAGGCTTGAGGTTTCTGTAATGCCTTTTTTTTTTTAATGGTTCAACCCAGCACTATGGGGAACTGTTTTCTGGTTCTATATCAAACCACTTCTGTTTTGAGAGTAGACTATGGTTGGCATATTTGGTTGAAAGCTCCCCTCTCTTAGATGGTGTCTGTTCTCATTTCTCATATTCCACTAAATTCTTGTTTCCATGTAGCCGTGTAAAACAGGATTTTGTTGGGCCATGCAAAACACAGCGTCCCCTTTCATTCCCTCAATCACCTTCATGAAAAGGTTGGTGTAGTTTGCTCATATTCAAAAACCTGTTGATAGCCAATGTTTAAAGTGTTTCTTCTTCTTCTTGCAAACTGTTGGTGGTTGGTTTGTGTACAGAAACCAAGATGCAAGCAATGCACAAGATGACCATAAGCCTGCGGGAATACCCCAATGAGATGCATATTTTGAATGCGCTATATACAAAAGTACAGTACATCTAATATCGCCTGTTAACTTGGTGTGGGCCATTGCATCTCTATACAGAGGTACAACAAGCGGGTAAAGAAAGACAAAATATAATTTCCAGTTTTCTGGGTGAGCAGCAGTTACAAGAACAAGCAGGATAGAACATGCTTTTGCATTGTCCAATGATAGGATTGCCAATATTGATCTGTTAGATGATGGAGAGGTGCAAGGAACTCAGCTACTTTCCAACTGGGCCTGAAGAGTTGGACACTGAGAGAATGTATAGAACATTATGCCATTCAGTGTGTCTGTGTTGTATGTTGTGGTTGTGCATTAGATGTTTTCCACAGGGGCTGAACTGGGTGATGCAGCCATCTGGAAGGTGTTTTTCCCAACACTCTTTCTGGGAAGAGGAACACAGGTCCACAACTGGAAGACAGACAAAGAGAGAGCTCTCCTTCTGGATTTGCTTCTGACTAAACTGTAAAAGTATACCCACAGGCAGAGATCGGAAGTAACGAAGTACAAATACTTTGTTACTGTACGCAAGTAGATTTTCAGATTTTTACTTCACTATTTATTTTTTTGGCAACTTTTTACTTTCTCTCCTTACATTTTAACACGAATGTCGTTACTTTCTACTCCTTACATTTTACAAAATTGGCTTGTTTAGTTCTTGTACTAAAGGTCGTCTATCAGGGGTGTGATTAGAGATAGCGCGGACACGCGCCTCACACTGCAAGCGGGCGCGTAAGGCACACAGAGAAAAAAGTGAGAGAAATGAAAAAGAGACTAGCTGTCTGGTGGATAATCAGTGAGATTGTGCGTCTTTGAGAACTGTAAGTCATAGAACTGATGTCAGCCTGTTGTACTGGTCTGAAGTTCTTGCAAATTTAAAAGTTGGCTTGTTTGTGTTCTTCCCCTGTTACCTAGGTACACCTGGCTGTTGATTCAATCTAATGGTGATTGCTGAACGTCCTTGCTCATTAAGATAATGTAATTAATAGTGGGTTTGTATTATTTACCAGCATATATTATTCCTATACATTGTGTATGGTAGCCTTTACAATGTATTATTTATTTCTTATTACCACAGAAAAGCCATAGCAGAGCTGCCCCCCCATGTTTATCCTGATTCCGATTGTATAATAATAATAATAATAATAATAATTAACAGAGATAAGTTGTCTCCGTCCGTGTTTTAACAGACACACCTGGACCAAAGTTGGAACACCAGAATCAGCTCTAAATCCAGTCCTAATCTAGTCCTCACTAACTTAAAATAATTTCACTGGAGATACAAATACCAAATGTAATCTAATTGGACGGGACATACACAGACTTCTCACAAAATCACACTTGAATTCATATATTGCTTCTCGGTCAGAATTATAAACCTGGAGTCCCAGTCCCTGTCAATATAAATAAGCTATATATTTTAGGCCTATTGGCAGACAGCCATTTAAAATGTATGCAAAACATATAAAGAATAAAGAGCCTTTTTTCCATGTCCACTGTAGTTTCTCAGCGTGCTCTCTGGTAACATCTGTCTGGTCCAGGTAGCTTTGTCATTCGCAAGGCTACTTTTACTTTTATACTTTAAATATATTTCTAAGCCTCTATTTACTTGAGTAAAGAAGTAAATCAGTACTTCTACTTTTACCAGAGTATTTTTTAACACAATTATCTGTACTTACTTGAGTACGGGCAGTGAGTACTTTTGCCATCTCTGCCCACAGGGCAGAATTTAATAGGCCCCCTCCCACACACACACTTACGTGCGTCAGTATGTGACACACGTACATCGCAAAATCTATTTCCTTGTTTCTGATATGGAGACGTGTGTGTGTGGGACTGAAACATCTTGCCAACGAAACATACAGCAAAATAACTTGCAAAACATTTCAGACCGCCCTGTTAACCTGTATACATTGTAACATCAATGGCCGCCGGAACGTTTTTTCACTCTAAAGTTGCTGAAAGGTGGTGCTGTTTCAATCCTGTCGGCTCTCGGTAGAGGCGGGGTTGCTGATCAGTTCCCCCCGCGACTGACACACACAAACATGCGGTGAATGCAGGAAAAACTGGAGATGAGACGTACAGGATGACCTAAGTTGAGGACAGCTACGCTCGATATTGTTAGTGCAATGACAAGTTAAAGTCCAAAGTCCTTCATCAAACCGTAAGAATGTGTCCCAGCCCAGGATAGGAAACTACCTGATGAAGATGAACAAGCCACTGACACATATGTGAAAATTGGATTTATTCAATACATTAATTTTTTTGTCTTAAATCCACCAGGTAACTAGGAAATCTCAGCGCAGACTAGTTTCCTTTTTATTTTTAAAGAAACTAAACCCAAAAAATCACACTTTTTTGTTTTGTTGGCAATTTTCACTCTGTCTCGCAACTTCATTGCAACAAAAATACAAAAGACAATGCAACTTTTATAGCATTCTTTTACAAAAGCTCCTGCAAAATCAGGTATTTTGGGCTCAAAAACGACCGCAAAATCCTGGAGCGAAAGACTTGATTGCCACACTGAACTACCAACTACATGGATTGGCACAACATTTGATATAGACTTTATGAGGTTCCCAGAGGATGAACCCATACATTTGGTAATGTTAGCAACAATAAAAAAAAGCATGTAATTCATTTTAACCAAGAAGAACTTACACGGTCTCTTATAAATCAAATCCCTTGTTAAATGCAAAAAACATTACCATAATTGTTACACCAGCCAAAAAAGTTTTCAAAAAGTAAGACAGAATTAAAACATTATGACATGGCAAAAGACAAAAAGAACAGAAATGGAAAACATGATAAAAAAATCTAAGTGGCAGACAGAGAATAGATGGACAAAGCAGCCAAGTAAAGAAAAGAGTGGAGTGAAACATGAGAGAAAAGACTTAGACTGAGAAGAATAATAGTCTTTCATTAGTGAGCATTAATTGATGTTTTAACCTCATGTCAGCCATTTTATACTATGTGAGCCACTGTGGAGATAGAGGAAAGAAAGAAAAGGAGATGGAAGTCAGAGATAAAAGGAAGAAATTGCGGTTTGGACAAGCGTTTGAAATGTTAATTGCACTTTAACAGAACATGTAATAGTCTAACAGATAAGAGAGGGTAAAATTGCCTTGTCAACACTACACAGTTTTGACAACCTGCACATGTATTTATTAGGTATTACTGCTTAATTTGCTACTTTATTAACTCCTGCTAGATGTTCTGTCTATTTCATCCCACCGACCTCAATTACCGTATTGAATACTAGACGACCCCGACAACCCCTCTTTATAAGACTTTTTTTATGAAAAAATACTTTAGAAGACCAAAATCCTGGTTTTATGAAGTAAATATTATTATTGAAAATAAGGTTAATAAAAAAACCTATAAATAAACAGATGCAGGCTGTTTTTAGGTAAAATCCTGTTTTTAACATATTTTAAGAGGTAATTGTCACACAGGCAGACGTTCATATAATGTATGGGTGGGGATCACAGTGATCAATTATAATATTGTGTCTTAGGTAGAGAGGTGTGTGTTTCATGCAATTGAAAGAAATAACTAATTTGGTGTGTTTTGCTCTATTTAAAAAAAGATTGTGACATATTTTGCGCGTAAGTAGTTGTAAAAAAACTATAATGTCACTCAAGCTTCTGCTAAAGTGACAAAAAGTATTTGTAATACATTAAAAAACCGAAATGCAAATTTCACGTTTTCCACATTGACCCTATTGTAATGACTCTTTACATCCATTAATGGCACCTGACTGGAAGATTATCTGTTCTCGATGCACACAATTCCTAATGTACACATTACAGTAAAGGAAAAAAAACTCTTTAATTAGCATTTTCTTTTGCCAATTTATGGAAATTTGTCCTACTTTAGTGACTGGGTCCAATGTGCTTCATACCAAAAACACAACACAGCTTATCTTCATGACATATTAAAGGATCCTTATAGTTTATCAGTTACAGTTTAACTTGTCTCTGATTTTTGTAGTTTCTGCCATGCATCATTTCTACCAGCTAAAGTAGTGTGTGTTGTAATTGCATATATAAGTAATTACACACACGCAACTCACACCACAGCGTGCAAACTGTTTTCTTAATAGATTTGGCAATCTTCATTTCTCCATCATCAGTAACATTTTAGTGGTCACAGAGAGCTCTTCATAATGTCTTTTATAAATTGCTGCTTTATTTATGAGCTTGCCATCATCAGAACAATGAGCCTTTCAATAACACTGCACAGGTAATTACCATAAACAATGGCCATTATCTGGTTGGTAATGTTAAGATATGCATGCGGGGACCATGGTATTAGCTTATGCGCTGAACTTGTGGACCTGATTGAGTCTGGGAAGAATTTTCTGTTTGGCTTGGTTCATGGCTTTATATAGGCTGTTCGTGAAGGAAATACTGTAGGGGTAATTACACGTTAAGGGGTGAAATGAGGTAAAAGGAGGCTGTAGTGAGAAATAAAACAAAAATGTTGACTGATACGATCACCTAACTACAAAAGGCTTTCAAGTTTACAAGATTGTTTTTTTGCAATTTTACAACACAGGATTGTACAACTAAATGCGAATTGTAGTTCTTGCCCGTATTATGAAAATATCACTTTTTCTGGGATTTGGGGTGTTACTTTTGTGTCCCTGGTGCTTCCACATGCAAACAAACTTGGGGAAAAAAACTTTTGTAAGTAGTTCGATACAATTTCTTTTATAGATTAGGGTTAACTTGTGTGTCTGTTGTAGCCAGTGATGGACTGGCCATCTGGAATTTGGACAAATGCCAGAAGGGCCGTCCTCTATGGGCTACTACTGATAATAAAAAAAAAAAAAAAAACTAATTAAATATAATTAGGGCTTTGGTTTGGTTCACGATTTTTGACCCATGATTCGATAATTCATTTTTTGGGGGGGGGGGGTCCTCACTAAACGTAATACAACATTTCTCTGGCATCGTTTTGCCATTGATACATCCCAGTTTGGAACACAGTAATACAACAGATACCCTAATTATTGATATTGATTGATTCAGTGTTAATCAATTCAACAACAAAGATCTTTTGTACCTTAAAATAATGTTTCCAAAATCGTTTCAGTGGTTCATTACCGTTGGACTGAGACATAAGCATAATGGTAACGAGGCCGCTCCCAAGCTGTTGGAGGAACAAAGAGGAAAAGTGCTTTGCCTAATGTAAGGTGCTGGTTGACAAGTAGCTAATGCTAATGTATTCTTGGTGGTCAACGTAGATTACGACACCGTTCAACATGCTCATTTATTTTTAGTATGATGTTTTGACCGCGGTTAACAACTCTGGGCTAACCCACAAATTCATCAGTAACGTTGCTGTATAGATAAACAACTATCTAATGGTAATTTAGCTAGCTAGCACACCCCTGTCTTCTGCTGCAAGTGTAACCCTTTAGAGGGGTGAACAGAAAGGGATTGCTCTATGATAAATATTATGGCCAGTGGGATCAGAAGTTCTATGTTCGTCTATGGAGCCCACGATTAACCAAACAATAACCAGGAATGACTCAACAACAGTTTGCTTGCTTTGAGAAAACAAAGACGCTTCTCTTTTAATGTATAGATGAGAAGGATAAGCCAAAAATATAAAATTACACAATCTCAGGACAAATTTTACCCGGGTAAGTAAAAAAATAAAATGTAGTTCAAAGTTCAGAGTTCCTGTTTTCAGTCACCTCAATTTAGGTTCAGTTCAATTCACGGTGAAAGTGAAGAGTTTGTCCTACCGCGCAGTTGGTGTGTGTGTGTGTGTGTGTGTGTGTGTGTGTGTGTGTGTGTGGTGTGGGTGTGTGTGTGTGTGTGTGGTGTGTGTGTTGTGTGGTGTGTGGTGTGTGGTGTGTGTGAAATGAGGTGCTAAACTGCAGGCGCCGTATCTCTAGTTCTCCACTGGGCTGGGGCTCGCCATCAACGTCTCAATCCAGGCTCCAACTTCCAGGTAGAGCAAAGGTTCAACAGGGTCCAACAAAAAAACCTGACTTACAGTGAGTGAGGTCAGAACATTTTGTTTAATATATTGCTTCTCGGTCAGAAATTAACCTGGAGTCCCAGTCCCTGTCAATATAAATAAGCTATATATTTAGGCCTATTGGCAGACATCCATTAAAATGTATGCAATGACATATAAAGAATAAAGAGCCTTTTCTCCATGTCCACTGTAGTTCTCAGCGTGCTCTCTGGTAATATCTGTCTGGTCCAGGTAGCTTTGTCATTCGCAAGGCTACTTTTACTTTGATACTTTTAAGTACATTTTCAATTCTCTACTTTGTTACTTTTACTTGAGTAAAAAAGTTAAAGTACTTTTACCAGAGTATTTTAATACAATTATCTGTACTTCTACTTGAGTACAGGAAGTGAGTACTTTTGCCATCTCTACCTGGAAGGGGTGTGTCGCGATTCTGCCTTCTCACTCCACGACACAGGTGCGTGGAGCTAAGTGTTGCGTTTTCGGTTTTATTTTCCATATCATTACAGCCATAATAATAATAATAATAATTGTCTTGTTATTTTTCAAAAAGTTATTTTAGTTGCAATTATGGAGAAAAACTACACTACCGCAATCTTAAGTGAAACAATGACGTCTTTGATTGTATCAATTTGCTGTTGCCATGGAAATGTTACAGTACCATGTACCCGAACAGCAAGAGCGAGCAATTACAATAGGAGTATATAGTTTCAAAATGTTTTTTAGCACCAAATCCATTATCACAGAGATAAAAGAAAATGAATTGCAGCACAATGAAAGGGAAGAGCTGACAAAAAGAGAGAAAAAACAGAAAAAAGCGCTGTTGGCTTTGGGTGGAAACTATGCTAAATTAAGTGGTTTATTATAACAAAAAGAGTGTGTTGCTTTAGCTAATACTAACGTTAGCAGCTGAAGCGCTTATGTTAGCCTGGCCGCTAAAGACACTGCTGAGCCAAACCAGGAGGAAGAAAACAAGACAACAAGGGAAACAAAGAGAGTTAGACTTGCACACTGGGACCTGTGGCAGAAACGAATCTAAAACATAAAGTCTGGGAAATTGCTTACAAGCAGCGACAAGGTCTGCGGCTTTGTTTTATTATACTGTGCGATGCTTTTTTTAATATTTTGGTGAAACTGTTAAAAAAGCAAATTTGAATTGTGGCTGTGCATTGCTCTTTCCATATTAACATTAAACCTGTGTATTTGAGCCTGATGTGCCTTTATTGGAGTGTATCATGTTGTGGCACCGCCACCTAGTGAGCTGCAGACGCTTTAAGATGTTAAACCGTCGTCAACACATTTTTTGCTTTTGTGTCACCATTTGTGTGCGGTTGGTGCATAGAAATAAAATGGCATGACTATAATTTGACTAATTTAGCGGCTGGCTCTCTGCGTTGTAACGTTACTACGCCACGGTTTGTTGAAGTTTATACGTTACCATGATAATGGTACAGATTAAATTGGCTGCTGCTCTGACTTGTCTGCTACATTGATTTGAATGGATATATCCTTTCTATCCATTTATTTCTATGGGTTTGTGTGGTTAGGAAATAGGGCCGGAGCGTTGCAAATGCCAGGACTTTTTTTTTTATCCCAGTCCATCACTGGTTGTAGCAGTGTTTGCCATTAAGAACGAGGGGTAAACGCTAGCAGCGCTAGCTTCTAGCTAGTAGCGAAGCACCTAGCTACTGCGCATGCGTGACTCCCAATAAAGATGGGATAGAAGTGTGATGTCTCACTCTGTAGCTAAAACAGAGAGCTCAGGGGAAATGAGGAGCTGCCTCAATGTGCAGTACAACAAAAATTGTTATTTCGAAAATGAAACCATGTAAACTATTCTGGTACAACCTCATAATACAATTATGAACCTGAAAATAAGCATAATATGGGCACTTTAATGAAACATAAGAAAAAATACATACTTCTTTATTGATTTCCAAACAGCAGCATGGTGGACAGGCTGTTGCTAGGGTGGGTATTGACTTTTAGTAGTAGATAGTGTTACCAGTGGTGTTCTGGGCGGTTTTATTCACCAGCTGCAGAACCCTCACTTCCTGGGTCAGGCACATCCCATGCCATTGCAGTCATGATGTTTTCTATTGCTCCGCTGTTAAAAAGGGGAGTTGCCTTATTAAGAAATACAGTAATTCTATGCATTTTCCCACCAGGGTTGAGATTTGAGATGACCAGGTTCTCTGTGATGCTGATTCACACAAACTTAAAACTGTTCACTTGCTCCACCTCATCTCCTCTGATGCTGACATACGTGTGTTTTTTCCCTTACCTTGCACAGCAGCTGGATTCTCGTAATGTCACAAGGTGATTTAAGGATTGCAGGATTTCATATTACATGAAAATCCATCTTTTCAGGCTTTTAGTAATGCATTTGTGTCCAGACCAGAATTGGCTGGCAAATAAGATGGGGTGGTTTTCCAAATCCTTTATAACTATATATAAGCAAAGAATCAACTCCACATATATTTTTTAGGCTTGTTAGTTCCTCATCCAAAGTAATCACCTCAGCAATGGCATATTTATCTCTCAACTGTTATTTTTATGATAATGAGGGCTAAGTGGAGGGCAGTAGATACGGCATCATCTGTGGATCTGGTAACACTGTATGCAAACTGGGAAGGGTCCAGGCTGGGATGTTCTTTTAGATGTGTTGGAGAACCAGTTTCTCAAAGAACTTCATCAGAATGGGGATGAGTGCTACAGGGCGATAGGTGTTTAGACTAGACACTGCAGGCTTTTTAGGTACGGACGATGGTGGCTGGACTTGGAGATCAATATATTGCCGACAATTTGACGTAGACTGTCGGAGACGGGATCAAACCGCTCTTTGATTAGTGGATGACATGCTCTTCTTCCTGAGCCACAGCCGCCCATGATGGCAGCATCTTGGAACATGTGCCAGTCTGTGCACTCAAAACTGTCTTGCAGTGCTGTCCACACGAACATCTGTCCACACGTTAACGATTTTTTTGATGGTTTAAGCCTTTTAATCAACTAGGACTAAATAGGCAGGATAATTGTGCGAAGTGTGGGCAGGATAGGTCATTGTAGCTGCCAGGAATGTTTGTATGAACATGGTCGAGGGTCTTTCTTTGTGTTATAGCTCCTAAGAGGGGACATTTAGTATGACAACCAGAAAGTCTTGTTCTGAAAACCTAGGAGGCCTAGTCAGACCAGCATACTGCTATACAGTATTGTGGGGAGAACTAGCAGACCTAGGTCCTTTTAGTAACTCACTGATGTATTGTGGGGGCAAAATTGTGTAATGCCTAAAAATAATTAGTAATGCTGTGGAGTCTTTATCGAATGAACTGTTCGCATGCATCGTCTCAATGCCAGCACGCAGTGAGCATGCTGGTCATCTCACTGGGAAGGAAAAACAATTGATTGGTAAAAACATTTTTATGTAATTCCTGTCAACATTTTTCAGTGCTAGAGAGGTGGCATTTTGCGAGAGAATGGAAGTAAAAAACACTACTGATTGTTCTGACCCAGAAAGCTTTAGCACATAGAGTAGAGGGAGAGAGGAGCATGTCCAAGGAAGGAGAGCTGATCCACTAACTTGGCAAGGGGAGAACAGTGACATGTCCTATACAGGAAAAGAGCCGGCAGGGGTGGAGGAAAGAGATGAGGTTTGGGTTCCTAACCCATGATCACTTGGATACTGGCCATGCTCAGATTGAGCTCCTTGCCTGGCTGCAGAATTAGCTGATAGGAGGCCAATTCAATTTGGCCAAGGAATAAAGTGAAAGAGAGCAATCAATGAAAGCAAATGTTGGGTGTTACTATTGTTGCAAAGATTTGTGAGGCCTGTCAGTGTGTTTATAGTGTGTGATTTAGCTAATTCTGGAAAAGCCAATGACTGTCCAATATCCCTGTTACAAATACATAAATAAATAAATCTCATCATGCTTCATTACAATTAGTGTTTTAATGTTTTTTTCTGCACAGGACTTGTGTTTTTACTCTCTCTATATATATTAGCTGCTATATTAGCAAGTTCTCCTCAGGAAGCCGTGGCAGCTGTGCCTACATTTACCAGGATACATTGCATGCAAGCGGCGACATCGCTTTGTTCTCTTACTTTTAAGTTAACAAAATAAACTGAAAATTTCAGAATACACATCATAGAAAAATAATAATAAATTATTATAGCAGTTGGTAAGATGAACAGTAGCAATTAGTAACAAACATATGGAACTATGACTAGAAATAATAGTTTTAACAATACAGGGTGTAGCAGGCATAGCAGGGCATAGCAGGGTGTTGAGCAGACCACAGCGGCAGCTGCAACCATGATTTAGGTGCCACCCAATCCAAGAAAACTAGCAAGGCGAGAAAACATAAGTACTTTGGGGTACAGCTCCAGGGGCTAAATTAGTAACTAGCATTTATGGGACATGAATGCACACAGATGGAAAGCGAGTGGAGCTCGGTGTGTCAAAGGAAGTCCCACTGTTGACAAAACTATAACTGCATAATCAAGAGCTGGTCCGAGGCAAACCTGAGCTAGCTCTATGTGAGTTGCTAGATGAATCTGACCAGAAGAAGACTATCAAGTCTCTTTCACAACCGCCGAGACAAGAACATTACCTTGTTAACGCATCATAAAACACACTTTATTCAAAAAAGACGGAAAGTAAATAGAACTCACCAAAACCGTCTTAGTTAGTCTTTTCACTGTTCAAACTATCAGCAACTCCAACAACTTTAGTTTGAATATATTATACTTAAAGTGAGAGCTGGCAGTTAAAATATATAACATTATTTATTTGTCATTTTGCCGTTTGTAGGCGCAACTAGTAATGCACAAAGTGTACATTATCTTCAGGAGATGTATACATAGGTATATTCTTTATTCTACATGCTTCAGTGAGTTTATATAATTTTCAAAGTAATAAATTGATAATGAGTGTATGGAAGTAATAACAACTACAAATACTAAGTAATCATCCATTCCCAGTGCTCCCTGTGTCTTTGTGGCCAATGCTGGTCATTCTCCCCAATTCTGGATAACATCTCCTGGGACATTCCGATTGTGTACTATTTGGTTTAGTCTTTTTTGTGATTTGTCACACGGCATATACTCAGTAGCTCCAGCTGCTACTAGTGAAACCAAATGGAGCACAGGAAACATGCTGGCCATTCAAAGCAGACTGGGCTTTTTTTGGGAGGAGGGTTTAAAGAGACAGGCAGTCTGGCAGTGCGTCTCATCCAGAGGGTGATACAGGTGCAGCAGCCATGGACGTATGAGAAAGAAAGTCATTTTGAACAGAAATCATGTAACAACCATGTCCAGTACAAACATAAAATACAAGTATG
Organism: Etheostoma spectabile; assembly: GCF_008692095.1. Lineage (NCBI taxonomy): Eukaryota > Metazoa > Chordata > Actinopteri > Perciformes > Percidae > Etheostoma > Etheostoma spectabile. Next base: position 806 of record NW_022605299.1, on the reverse strand, counting down.
AAACTTAAAATGCTATATTACAGTTCCCTTTTAAGTCAACAAATAAACTCTTTTATACATTTAAAAAAAAATCCATCCAAAGTTTGTTTGAATTAACATCAGCCACCATACGCTACTGGTCATACATAGCAGACCAAATATAACTGTAGCAGCAGTGTATTAAATTGAGTAAGGGTGTTTTCTATTTGTTATGAATTTAACTTGTAATTTGGAAGAGGAAGAATTTCCTGTCTGAGAAGTTACATTGTCTTGGTTTAAGCTAGCTAGGTAGTATGTAAGTTATACAATGTATTTTGAATTTGTGAACCTTTTTGTAGTTTTTCAATATGTACACACTACTGATGAATTTGGTTTATATAAATGTGTTTTGCAGGCTATGCATACTGTATAAGCTTCACAAAAAATGACGAAAATATTGAAAAAAAATCATCATTGTACAATAAATTCATAACAAAACAGAATAATATACTGCTAAGACCTTATCTGATTTTTATAGTAGGCCTATGTATTGATTGTAATACTGACCATGCTCAGCAGAGTATCTGCAGCTCTGAGATTCTACAGGAAGAAGGATGGCTAGGACATTGAATAATAGAGTGAGAGGCTGAAAATCCACAGCATTGGCATAGAGGGAGAAGGAATACTGAGTGAGAAAGTAGAAAAAAAGCTCAGGGAGGTGTGAGTGTGGAGTACGGACTGGGCTGGTGAATGGGAACTTGATAGTGGCAGGAAAGGGCAGCATGGTCAGAGCCAGTCTCCCCTCCTCGTGCCAACCCCTTGGGGTTACACTTTTCCCCCCTTTGACA
>NW_022605298.1:0-18518 GCF_008692095.1 Etheostoma spectabile | reverse complement strand
GGAATTTCTGGTCACTAACCTTCTATAGCCTATGAAAATACATTTAACTTTTGAGTTAAAGCAGACGGAGTTATTTGGATGTTTAAGATCAGAGGATGTTGATGGATAATCACATGCTGTAAAATGGAATAAAACGGCTAAAGGTCAGTGAACTGACCCTTAGTTTGACTTGGGAAGAGTGTTTCATAGAAAGGAAGAAATCCAAATTGCGACAGAAACTTTAAAAAAAAACGGGACTAATTTGACCCGAAGACAACATGAGGGCTAATATTGGATCTGGTGTTTTCTTCTGCGGCGGTGCAGATGTTCCTTCATAAGACTATTGAGCAGAGCCGTCGTTGCTGTGTCCGGTGCTCGGCGCCGCCAAAGACAACTGTGATTGGTCCAAAGAGCGCGTTTCCTTCTGGAACCATGGGCACGAATGAGCATCCATCGCCGTGTCTTGTTTTGACGCAGTGTCTTGTCTTGATGCCGTGTCTTGATGTCTTGTCTTGATGCTGTGTCTTGATGTCTTGTCTTGATGCCGTGTCTTGTCTTGACGTCTTGTCTTGATGCCGTGTCTTGTCTTGACGCCGTGTCTTGTTTTGCAGCCGGTCGGACCCACGACATCCTCGCTGCCCTAGCGATGCTGTCCAATCCCACCTGTCTGTCCTTCCACAAGCGAACCTCTGAGTCCAACTACCTGCTCTTCGAAGTCAGCGCAGGGTAAGACAGCCTAGCGGTTCATCACCCCATCGGGGACTGACGGCTCTTCTCTGCTAATGTAGTAGTTCCGGCTGGGTTTGAATGGGTTTTCCGATTGATCATTTGCTTCCATAATTAACTGTCCCATTCCCAGGTGCGTCATACGTGGGCTTCATCGGCGGAGTCCAATCGGTGTTCATCGGCCCAGCATGCACCGTGGGAAACATCGCCCATGAGCTCCTTCATGCTCTGGGCTTCTACCACGAACACACCCGGGTGGACCGCAACAAGTACATCATCATTTCACCTAATAACGTTATGCAAGGTAACGTTCCTGGGCTTGCTGGCATTATTTGGTGAGGGATCATCTCTAGTTGTGTGCAAATACTCAGCTTTATTTGTTTGGGTCAAATACATTTTCCATAAAACTTTTTTTTTTTTTAAAGACAAAAGCCTCAACAAGGGGACGACGAGCATTTAAGAGAAGGCATAAAGTAAAAAAAATTGCATTGTTTCTCAGTCGTAACTCAACCAGCACACACAGAAATGAAAGACCTATATTTAGATTCAATGTGACAAACACTTCGTGAGGATACCTCTAAGACTCCGACAGCTTCAATATCGCACGGACCGCTACAGGAAATCATTCCTACCACAGGCAATAAAACTTATTACCCCTTCATTACTGGGTGCTGATAAGACTCTAGGGCAGGGGTCTTCAACGTTTTCCAGGCCAAGGACCCCCAAACTGATGGCGAGATGGAGCGGGGACCCCCTAATTATATATATTGTATAACATTGTGTTATATCAAACTGGTCCTATAGCGCCATGTGTGCATTGATGACTGAAAGACATCTTCTGCCTCCATCTATCTGTTTACTACAGTGTGGTGAGTTCATGTTAATGTGGATTTAAAGACATTTCAATTAGTGGAAAAAATTGCAGGGGGGTGGGGGGAATATTAAAAAAAAAAGTCTAATCAACCAAAACTTTCGCAACCCCCATGCAGTACCTCCGCAGACCCCTAGGGGTCGCGGACCCCTGTTAAGACCCCTGCTCTAGGGCAATAAGACTCAGACACCACAATACTGCATAAGTGCAACCTGCACAACGGTTCATCTACATATTTATCATTACTAGTTAAGCAGTTGCACATTTTTGTATTGCCATCCTGTATATATGTTTATATTCTATTTTATGTACAGTATATCATATCTTAGTATCTCATGTGCTGTGTGATGATTTTGCTGTAACACCATAATCTGAGGCTCTAACCTTGGTTTGGTGTTTTCAGGGATGCAGAAAAACTTCAAATGCAACGAGGAAAAACCTTTGAACTGGGTTACGACGTTGGCTCAATCATGCACTACGGAAGGTAACGAGTCCAAGACACACGCATCGCACAGATGGACGGTCATGTATGTTTGTGTATGCAGAGATGGTGTGCCAGGTCACTTTCGTTTTTATTTAGTTTTACTATTAGTTTTAACTATTTAAAGGCAAGGCAGCTTGTCTGTAGAGCACATTTCAGCAACAGGGCTATTCAAAGTGCTTTACACGAAATCAGTTAAACAGATAAAACACAAGTACAAACAGTTACTTAAAGCGGGTTTGGTTTCAGTAATTTTTATTTAGGTTGTCCGGGCCAACATTCAAAATGTATTGTGTTAACTCAATGAAACACACAATTTTAGAAATGTGATTCAACAATAACACGGTACATATGGCGTTGAATAAACGGTCGACACAAGATGCCGCAGAATGTGCAAAGTGTCCCAGGAAAAACCTAAATAGACCAAAGATGAGACATGAGCAGGTGTTGTTGAGCTTTGGATTGAGTGAAGTGGCGAATGTTTTGAAGTCGATAGTCTCTCAGTTGTGTAGACGTCCCAGTATTAATCCACATATTAACACCCGCTTCCTCCCGCTTTTGGTGTTCCTGCGTATTTACTAACAGCAGCTATCGGGTCACTAACTAGCAGTTCAATTTATATAGCGCCAAATTACAGCAGCTATCTCATTGCGCTTTTCATAAAGAACAGGACTCCGGGAAGGCAAGAAGTCGAGTTAGTAATATGAAAGGGTTGATTGTACAGATGGCGAGAAGGAGAGAGGGCTCAATGCATCATGGGAAGTAAGTCTAGGTTTATAGCAGCATAACTAAAATAGTGCATCAACTCCCAGCATCTGCATCAGCAACTAGGGGGGGGGGGGGGGGTGTTCAATTTCATAGCGCCAAATCACAGCAGCTATCATTGCGCTTTTCATAAAAGAGCAAGACTCCGGGAAAGGCAAGAAGTCGAGTTAGTAATATGCATTAATGGGTTGAGGTTGCATACAGATGGCGAGAAGGAGAGAGGTGCTCAATGCATCATGGGAAGTCCCCAACAGTCTAGGTTTATAGCAGCATAACTAAGGGGTAGTGGTAGTCGCTATGGTATAGTCGTTATCGCATACTTGTCTCCATGCTGCTGGAACTGGGCCCGTACACTAACAAATTTAACGTAACATTTACAGTAACGTTTTTCCAGCAAGGTACGTGTATTCTTTTTACAGTAAAGGTACCATACTTCCATTTAAAGTATTATGTATTCATTACAAATACACAACATACAAATGTAAATATACAGTAGTTTACTGTACTGTAGTCCCCTGTGTGATTAAAAGCTCAGCTGTGAGTCTGTTTGTCCTGTTCCAGTCATGTGTTCTCGGCCAACGGCCTGCCACCATCCAGCCCAAAGGTGACGTGAGGGACATGGACAGAGGGTCCGACTGACTAACACGGACATCATGAAAATTCAACTTCTCTACAGCTGTGGTATGTTTTGTTCCGTTTACTGTTGCCAGCTTTGTCTCCACAGCGCTGTGGACCAGGGTCTGGCTACAACCAGATGCATTCTGGGATAGGAGGAACCAACCCTCTGACTGGCTTGCATTTCTTTGAACAATCCCAGTGGTCTTGGGCGGCGCTGAGCTCCGCATGCAGCCGAATAGTCTCTGGAAGCAACTTAACGCGCCAAGTAACACGACACAGTAACGTGGTCTTTAAATCGGCTGATACATGGCTACACCTCCTTCTCTGACCAGGGTGTCTCTGTGTGGACTTTGTCCTTAGATGTCCCAGTTAGAGAGGAGACACCCTCAACATATCCTCTATTAATCTTTACAATCATTCCTCTAAAGAACCGAGCAGACCGGCCTTGTTGCACCGTCCAAATATTCTTCAAAACTAATAACTGTCGCACCAGATGTCAGGCTTTATCCTGACGGTGTACTTCCTTTGATCCGGACTACTGAGTTGGTTCCTGTTAGCGTTCGCAGACAAAGTGTCATAACATGAGACTAAAAGGCCCAAAAAGCTAAGTCAACCCTTATCATCTCTCCTTTCTTCAGGTGGTCAAAAAAGATGAAGGAAATCCGAGATGAAACCAAACCAGGGGCTTAAAAAAGGCCTCAGTCGGGGGGGGGGGGCGGCGGGCAGAGTTCTTCCAACAAACCGGAGACAGATCCCTCCATCCGGATCCCTGCAGCCCCCGACCGTTACCACTAGAGGTCCCAACAACACCAGAAAGAACCCCAACATCTGTTATTAACTCCTGATATACGGTTCATCCCCCGTTTGGCTTCACACGACATCAGCCTGTCATGTGTGTTTCTGTCTCATTGTTGAAATAAAAGGCTACTTCTCCAAATGCTGTGAAGGCTGAAATTCAAAAGAAGTGTCCGATTTGATGGATATGGTGTAAACAAACCCATGCAGACATTAAGATGAGCACACAGTCCATAGGCCTACACTGGGGGGGAAAAAAGGGTTTTGAAGTCCTAATTTTCCAGTAAAGTGCAGTAGAAGTATCTCTAGAAATGTGTGTATTTTGAAAGAAGTCACGAGAATGAAGAAGAACTTTAAGCATGTGGGGGGGAAAAACCAAAGTTTTCCTCTCAAATGAATTTCCTTGTCCTTTCACATGTTTTGGGATTGAATATGTAGATTTATCTCTAAACGTCTTAAATATCTCAACCAAATCTTACAGTGTGCCATGAATCCAGAAAGGTGAAAGAAGTACTAATATTTTATGTAAGTAAAGGGAACAAGTCCAGTGTAGAAATACTCAGTTCCAAATAAGTATCGGCATCAAAACCTGAAAGGAAAAGTCCCAAAGACATCTCGATAATTCCTCTCTGACAGATCTGCTGTAACACTTTTAAATCTGAAGAAAATGAGACTGAACAAAAGCATTAAAGGAGAAGTCTGGTTGATTTTAACATGCAGCTCTGTTTTTATTTTAAGTGTGGAGGTCTGTCAGACGGGTGAAACCAGTCGGTGCTGCCTACATCGAGTTATCCTCCTGATGGAGTTGGCTTCAACAGGGCACTTATAAATGGGTTTTTTAGCCTCTCTAACATGTCCAAAATATCATCAAAAGTGCCCCCTGAACACTGACTGCAGTAGATATGACAGAATGGCATAAAGGTTGTGGACTTCAATGGAAAACCGGAGATAAACCGAGGTATGTGCACCGGCTGAATTACCTCCAGGATACGAGGCCATAATAGATAATGTCCACTAGAGTCCTGAAGACATCCAGGGACAATCACTGGCTCCAGGACAATAGTGAAGCTGTCTGTACAAAAGGACAACAGCATCTATACAGTCTGCGATTATCCATTTAGTCTAATAATTCCTAACTTCTGCTTTTCTAACTCAAACATTACGTATAATTTCCTATAAATGAGGTTTAATGACCGTAAACTCGAAAAATGACTAAAACTAAAGTAATAAGTAGTGTTACGTAGTGTTGAATACGTCAAAAAGTGACAATATTGGAAAAAAATGTTGAAAAAAAGGGACAAAAACGTAAAAAAGTTAAAAACGTCGATTAAAAAGCCTCAACAAAAGTGTTTTTTAATTTTGACGGGAAGACGAGACGAGGGTTAAACACGTGCAGAAGTGAAAAAAAAAAAAAAATCCCATTCATATACTCACCATTCATGCCTCACTTTTTTAGGTTTTTACAGCTTTGCAACGTGTAACACTTTCTTCTTCATCTAAATATTCCATATTTTTCCTTTTGCTGATCTCCATCTTGGTTTTAATTGCTGTAATCGTTCTGAGCGTGCACCCCCCCCCCCCCCCCTGCTGTCTCTGATCTGAGGGCTGAGGATGTGATGATGACCTCGGAGGAACAGGACTACTGGAGTATACAGCTAGCAGTCAATGTGAGCATGGGGAATGTGTGCATGTGGAAGTGAGCATGGGAATGTGAGCATGGGGAATGTGAGCATATGGAAAGTGAGCATGGGGAATGTGAGCATGGGAATGTGTGTATGGGGATGTGATGTGAGCATGGGGAATGTGAGCATGTGGAATGTGAGCATGGGGAATGGAGCATGGGGAATGTGAGCCTGTGGAATGTGAGCATGTGGAATGTGAGCATGTGGAATGTGAGCATGTGGAATGTGAGCATGTGGGATGTGAGCATGGGGAATGTGAGCATGTGGAATGTGAGCATGTGGAATGTGTGCATGGGGAATGTGAGCATGGGGAATGTGATGGGCAGGGGAATTGAGCATGGGGAAAGTGAGCATGGGGAATGTGAGCATGGGGAATGTGAGCATGGGGATGTGGCATATGGAAGTGAGCATATGGAAAGTGAGCATGGGGAATGTGAGCATGGGGAATGTGAGCAGTGGAATGTGTGGCATGGGAATGTGCATGGGGAATGTGAGCATGTGGAATGTGTGCATGGGGAATGTGAGCATGTGGAATGTGTGCATGGGGAATGTGGCATGGGGAATGTGAGCATGGTGAATGTGAGCATTGGAAAGTGAGCATGTGGAATGTGAGCATGGGGAATGTGAGCATGGGGAATGTGAGCATGGGGAATGTGAGCATGGGAAAGTGAGCATGGGGAATGTGAGCATGGGGAATGTGAGCATGTGGAATGTGAGCATGGGGAATGTGAGCATGGGGAATGTGAGCATGTGGAATGTGAGCATGGGGAATGTGAGCATGGGGAATGTGAGCATGGGGAATGTGAGCATGGGGAATGTGAGCATGGGGAATGTGAGCATGTGGATGTGAGCATGGGAATGTGAGCATGTGGAATTTGAAAACTTTGACTAACTTAACATGAAATGGAAAACGAAGTAGAGGAAAAGAACTAAGGTCCTATGTCACACACACACACACACACACTGACACATACAAACACACACCCACTCTGACACACACAAACGCACTCTCTCTGACCACACAAACCACATACAAACAAACACACACACACACACACACACTCTCTCTCTTAACACATCCATTCATGTATTCAGCCTGACTTTCACAAACACACCGTTTCAAAGTGCTGCACAGAGAGATAAAACAATAAAAAATATAAGGTACAATAAAATAAATACAATAAACGAAGAGGTTCTCTTATAATAACTCCGATGCTGCCTCCATGAAGGTGAAGATGAGTCGTGGGATGTTTGTCTCAGGTTTAAAGAAGACATGGCGACCGCTGGGACATTTACTGAAAACATGAGCCAGTTTGGGATTTTTTTAACTATTTTTCACAAACATGTTCATGAATGCACTTCAGACCAGGGCTGTAGGACTCGAGTCCGGTCTTGGACTCGAGTCCGGACTCCAGACCGTTTTTCTGTGGTCTCGGACTTGTCTCGGTCTCGGGCCACTGGTCTTGCCAGATCTGGCTTTTGGTCTTCTGGTCTGGACCGAGTCCAGGTGTCTTTATGATGTTGATGATTATATTGGAGGGAAAGAGAAACCCAAAGTGATTGTCTTGATACTGTCATGCTCAAGACCTTTATTCTGTCCTGGACTCGGTCTTGTTTCGGACTCAAACCTCTTGGGACTCTGTCTTGACTCGGACTCAAACCCTTTTGGACTCTGTCTTGTCTTGGACTGAATGAACCTCTTTGGACTCGGTCTTGACTCGGACTCAAACCTCTTTGGACTCGGTCTTGTCTTGACTCGACTAGTCCTGGTCTTGGCCTTGTCTTGGACTCGACTAGTCCTGGTCTTGGACGGTGTCTCGGACTCGACTAAGGTGGTCTTGCCCACAGCCCTGCTTCAGCGTGAGAGGTGCTTTGCCATTTCCTCGTGTTATAAGCCAACAGAAGAGCATTGTGAGGAACTCGGCTGCTAATTTGTGACTTTGTCCTGATTTCTAACTTCCAGATGTCAGACTCATTCTCCCCGTTTGCTCCGCCAACGAGCCGCCGTGATGAATTCAGATGTACATCGATGATCATTAACTGTCACGAAAATGATCTGCGGCAGCTCCCAGGACATTAATCTTCTGTGCCTCCCTCGTGAATCCGCCCACAGAGAAGCTCCCGGTGCATACATTTACATACATTACCCGGCATCCAACCCCGGCTCGGTGTCTGCTTTTTAAAATGGAACAGATGCATCCAGGATCCACTTCAAAAAAGAACGGAATAATAAAGAGTCTTTTAAACCAGGGCTGTAGACTCGAGTCTGGTGTTGGACTCGAGTCCGGACTCCAGACCGTTTTTCTATGGTCTCTGACTTGTCTCGGTCTCGCTGGTATTTGGACTTGTCTCGGCCTCGGCCACTGGTTCGCCAGATCTGGCTTTTGGGCTTCTGGTCTGGACCGAGTCCAGGTGTCTTTATTACGTTGATAATAATATTGGAGGGAAAGTGTGAAACCCAAAATGATTGTCTTGATACTGTCATGCATAAGACCTTTATTCTGTCCTGGACTTGGTCTTGACTCAGACTCAAACCTTTTTGGATGCGGTCTGGTCTTGGACTCAAACCTTTTTGGACTCAAAGTCTTTGGACTCAGTCTTGTCTTAGACCTCAACTAGTCCTGGTCTTGGACTTATCTTGGACTCAACTTGACTTGGACTCGAACCTCTTTGGACTCGGCCTTGACTTGGACTCAACTAGTTCTGGTCTTGGACTTGTCTTGGACTCCACTAAGGTGGTCTTGACTTGGACTCAGTGTCTGTGTGTTGGCTGATTAAAGAAATTAATTAGGCCGAACCTTTGAATGCAAACAGAAGATGCTGCGATGAGCTGGTGGAGGACTAGTTTCTGTGTGAGGTGGAGGACTAGTTTCTGTGTGAGGCGGAGGACTAGTTTCTGTGTGAGGTGGAGGACTAGTTTCTGTGCGAGGTGGAGGACTAGTTTCTGTGTGAGGTGGAGGACTAGTTTCTGTGTGAGGTGGAGGACTAGTTTCTGTGTGAGGTGGAGGACTAGTTTCTGTGCGAGGTGGAGGACTAGTTTCTGTGTGAGGTGGAGGACTAGTTTCTGTGTGAGGTGGAGGACTAGTTTCTGTGTGAGGTGGAGGACTAGTTTCTGTGCGAGGTGGAGGACTAGTTTCTGTGTGAGGTGGAGGACTAGTTTCTGTGTGAGATGGAGGACTAGTTTCTGTGTGAGGTGGAGGACTAGTTTCTGTGTGAGGTGGAGGACTAGTTTCTGTGTGAGGTGGAGGACTAGTTTCTGTGTGAGACGGAGGACTAGTTTCTGTGTGAGACGGAGGACTAGTTTTGTGTGAGGGGAGGACTAGTTTCTGTGTGAGGTGGAGGACTAGTTTCTGTATGAGACGGAGGACTAGTTTCTGTGTGAGGTGGAGGACTAGTTTCTGTGTGAGGCGGAGGACTAGTTTCTGTGTGAGGTGGAGGACTAGTTTCTGTATGAGACGGAGGACTAGTTTCTGGTGAGGTGGAGGACTAGTTCTGTGTGAGACGGAGGACTAGTTCTGTGTGAGATGGAGGACTAGTTCTGTGCGAGGTGGAGGACTAGTTTCTGTGTGAGGTGGAGACTAGTTTCTGTGCGAGGTGGAGGACTAGGTTCTTGTGTGAGGTGGGAAACTAGTTTCTGTGCGAGGTGGAGGACTACTAGTTTCTGTGTGAGGTGGAGGACTAGTTTCTGTGCGAGGTGGAGAACTAGTTTCTGTGTGAGGTGGAGGACTAGTTTCTGTGCGAGGTGGAGAACTAGTTTCTGTGTGAGGTGGAGAGCCGTGGGGAGGCGACTCGTCCCACACGGGGGAGTGTGATTGCAGCTGCAGGGCTCGGCGTCCCGGGGGAAGACATATTACAGGCGTTGATGTCTCCGCCCGCTGATGACTGATTCCTGATGAGGAGACAGACGAGGAGAAAGGTTCCTCACAGGGGAACAGATCAACTCAACTTTAACGTAAATTATCAACATCGCTGCAATTTTAAATATCAAGTCCAACTCAACAACATTTCAGTTTGTAGTTCATTAACCCTCTGAGGGCTGAGGCTTTTTACCTGTCTAGGGTATTTGCATATAACTGCCCCCCCCCCCCCCCGTGGGTTTCGCATCAACACATCCAGAACAGACCCAGCTGTCTGTGTAGGGACGCCCACGTCGTTTCTATAGCGACGTCTAAGGAGATAATTTGGCACTAAAGCTGAAAGGTTTCTGTGTTGTAGGAATTGTTTTTCGCTGCTATAAGTGAGTTTCCCAAAGTCTTTCACCCAATTTAACCCATTTTCAGTTTTTTTCATCACAAAAAATTAGCAAATCTTCACAGTTTTAAAGCTCCTAACCAGATGATGTCTGACATTTTTACTTTGAAAGATTAAATAACTATTGATGAGTCATGTTGTAACTAGTGTCTGTCAGCTGCTGTAGATCCACTGATTCGGCTGCAGCCGATGTGTGTGAAAGAAATCGGCTAAAAGAGTCAAATGTGGAACGAACCACATACAAAATATAAAACCAACATATAAATATATAATATTGAAATGTTTCTATGTCATTGAAAGTGAATCGGTCTTGTGCCGCGAGCAGACGCGTTTCCTCCCCGGAGAGAAGCCCGTGTGAAGCGCACAGCGGACACAGTGTGCGTAAAAAAAAGCGCGTCCTCGTTTCTCCGGTGACATCCGCGTCAGTTCGTCCCCATCTCCGTGTGCGCGCACAATCTGAGACCACAACCCGGGATGTAAACAGGAGCCCTGCACGCGGATGTATCCGCTTTTAAAATCCACAATCTTGGCATCTCTACTTTTTTTTTTTGTGGTCATCCATGTTATCCGGAGGATAACCGGATTGTGTGTTTCGCCCTGTTCGGTGAAGTCGGTTCGCCTCTTCTAACCCGGGGGGCGCGTGCAGATCAACTCTCTGCCCCGGTGTAACGGACACACAGCGGAGCATCCCCGGATACTTTCATTGGAGATCTCTGCGTAATGGTGCAAGAAAATCAACTTTAAAAGTTCTGTGCGTGGGATGACGCCCTGCCGCAGCTGAAGTATCTTCATATTGAGTAAGTCCACATTTGACTCGATGTTACAGTTATTTATTTATTTATTTGAGGCTTACAGCTGGAGATTGTTCTCACGTCGCCGTCGGCATTAAAGATTATCGGGGGGTAAAGTAATCTGATTACCGTCATCTATGATTTCCCTGTCCACCAGCCACATCTTTACTGTGGAAACATCTGGATTTATGCCGGTGAGAGGGATCGTTACAATGATCAGAAACATAGAAATTTGACTGTTACGGTTTTTGCATAATAGAACATATGGATTTATTATCAATGGAGCAGCTTATACCCTCAGACAAAGGCTTCCTGGACAAACTTGCTCATATAAAGACATGTATAGCTGAGGAAGAGAAAGAGCTGCAGGAAGGGAAATGTAGAATATCTGATTTGATTTAGAATGAGAGATAAATGAACCAAAAATGTTGCAAAGGAGGCGAAAAAAACAACCAAATCCGACTCCTTCAAAGCAACAAAAACCCATGAAAATCATCAAAATATTCCCAACGTCTCTGACTACAGACGTCGGCTCTTTAGTGACAGTTTGTGCACAAAAGAAAATCCTGACAAGTGGACTTTGATGTCTCTCTGCTTCTTTCTGTCATCGCTGAGCAGACTGCAAAAACTAGCATTTAAAAATACAATGAAACAGCAGTGTTATTTATGGGAAAAGCAATATATTACAAATTTAAATAACTATTTGATTGTGTATTTTTGTGTAATGTTATAATAGTCTATCCGCCAATGTCCCTTCAGTTCCAGGGGTTATAAGAATCCACCCCCCCCCCCCATGATAAAATACAGGTGCATAAGTATACAACCCCCTATGTTAAAATACAGGGGCATAAGTATACACCCCCCTATGTTAAAATACAGGGGCATAAGTATACACCCCCCTATGTTAAAATACAGGGGGCATAAGTATACACCCCCCTATGTTAAAATACAGGGGGCATAAGTATACACCCCCCTATGTTAAAATACAGGGGGCATAAGTATACACCCCCTATGTTAAAATACAGGGGCATAAGTATACACCCCCCTATGTTAAAATACAGGGGGCATAAGTATACACCCCCTATGTTAAAATACAGGGGCAGAAGTATACACCCCTCCCCCCCAAGTCATCACATACACTTCACCATACCTAGAGATCGGCATGGTGTTATTCCAGTTAGACTAACAGCTGGTCTGATTTGCATTGAGAGATGATTTTATGGAAAGTTCCCCATGCCGATCTCTAACTATTTACCTTTTGAAATGTTTAGTACTCAGCCAGTTCATATATGTGTTGTATGTCCTGAATGCTTTCTTTATATGTATGAATGTCACATTTACAGTAAACGTTGACATAAAAGAGTCTCTCTCTTGCAGATTACATGGCTTCCCCTTGACTTACAACCATCTGCCCCTCAGTCTCTCTAACTGGGGAACACTGTTTCTCAATGGTCCACAACAGAAACACCCCTTTGCCGTCTAAACTCTATAAGTGTCCGCGTCACCAAACCATGGCAGCAGCTGCGAACGCCCCCTGCCTGTCGACCTCATCGGACTCCCCAACGGAACATCAGCCTCCTCTCCGGCACCCAACCCTGCAACCGGAGCACCGCCAGGACGGCGCCCTACACGCCACAAGCCACCCGCAGCTTTCGCCATAGCCATACCTCCATGATGATCCTCACCATCGTCGGGAACATCCTGGTCATCATCGCCGTCCTGACGTCTCGATCCCTTAAGGGGGCTCAGAACCTGTTCCTGGTGTCGCTGGCTGCAGCAGATATTTTAGTCGCCACGCTTATCATCCGTTCTCATTGGCCAACGAGCTGCAGGGCTACTGGGCGTTCAGCTCCATTTGGTGTGAGATCTACCTGGCGCTGGATGTTCTCTTCTGCACCTCCTCCATCGTGCACCTGTGCGCCATAGCGCTGGATCGCTACCTGTCCATCTCCCGGCCCGTGTCCTACGGAACCAAACGCACCCCGATACGAATCAAGACGGCCATCATCGTGGTCTGGCTGATCTCTGCGGTCATCTCTTTCCCTCCTCTTCTCACCCTGGACAAGAGCGAAGGAGGCGAAGAGGTGTGCGAGCTCAACAACGAGCGCTGGTACATTCTCTACTCCACCATCGGCTCTTTCTTCGTCCCCTGTGTGATAATGATCCTGGTGTATGTGAGGATTTATCAGATCGCGAAGCAGCACACACGCCACCCGCCTGGACAGAAGAACACCGTGACAGCAGGAGGAAACGCAAGCCCGGGAACCAACGAGCCTCCAGCCAAGATATCGGAGCAGTCACAACAGAATGGGGATCAAGGAGGTGTGACAGCTGGCCAACAAGTAAAAGGCCTGGCCAAAACGCCGGGCTCTGAATCAACTTCCTCGTTGCAAAACCCGCCTGAGAAAACCGCAAGCCAGGACAATCAGCACCCTGCTGAGTCGACTAACGCTCCTGTCCAGAAATCCACCTCCTCCCCTTTAATCTCTCAACATGGCAGCCAAATCCTCTCAGCTGTTCCCCTAACTGGTACCGTCACCCGCAGAGAGTCCCAGATGCATGCAAACGAAGGAGGGGAAGCACCCCCCACCGAGAACTCATCGAGCTCTGGCTCAGAAATGTGCGAGGACGGTGTTAACGGCAAAGAAGAGACAAACAAGGCTGACGGTGAAGCTTTGGGATTGCCCCGAAGGAAAGGCTTTAAGGTTCAGATGCTGAACCTGGCCTGCAGATACAAAAACACAATGGCCACCTCCTCCGGCTCAACCAAACTGGCACCGGAGGAGACGCCGAAGTTTCAGGGGACGCCCACATCCCGCCGCAAAGCCATGGTGAACAGGGAGAAGAGGTTCACCTTCGTCCTGGCTGTGGTGATGGGGGGCTTTGTGATCTGCTGGTTCCCCTTCTTCTTCTCCTACTCGCTGCAGGCGGTGTGCCCCGAGGTGTGCACCATCCCCAACCCTCTGTTCAAATTCTTCTTTTGGATCGGCTACTGCAACTCCTGCCTCAACCCGGTCATTTACACCATCTTCAACCACGATTTCAGGAAGGCCTTCAAGAGGATCCTCTACAGCGCCACAAAGGGCACGTTCTTCTAGAACAGGAAAGGATCAAATCAGAAAGACGTTTTATCTTAACAGAAAAAAAGATTTGTTTCTTTCTGTATTTGGAACGGGATTGACCTTTCTTCAGCATCGACATGAACACGTGTACATTGAGGAGGAAAGTGCATCCGCGGTGTCCTCCGTGTGTTTGCCTGAACGCTGTTATTTCAGTCAGAGCAGGGTCGACAAAGGGAGATTTCCGAATGCCGTGGTCAAGTGGCCTGATCATTTATCTTTAATGTCATTTAAGAATACGGCGTAATTGAATATTCAACGACTCTTGAAGAAGAATGATTCGATTATGTTTCGAAACGTAAGTCAAGAGGAAACAGGGTCTGTGTTCAGTAATTTAAATCTCAAATGATGTGTTTTGTTTAGGTCTGTGTGTGTGTGTGTGTGTGTGTGTGTGTTTGTGTGTGTGTGTGTGTGTGTGTGTGTGTGTGCGCGTGTGAGTAGAGGAGCGTTGCCTAAGGGTCTAACTGGAAGAGAACAAATTTCACTAAGTGTCCTTTATCGGAGATAAAATGGCCACTTAAGGAACACAAGATCAGGGGAAATGTGAGCATCCTCCCTCGGTTCCTCCCTCTGTGCCCCCCCCACCCCCCCACACCCCCCCCACACCCCCCATGTGTAGCTGTAACATCTCGGGCGTGCACGTCATGATGAATCGAGCCTTCATTCCCACGTCTCTGGGAACCGCTGCGTACACCTCTCTCTGGGAAAAAAACCAGAGCAAGAGAATCGGCAGAGGCTGAAAGATGAAAGATGGAGACTCTACATGTTAATGGGATAGGAGCTGAGCTATTTGCCCCCCCCCCCCCCCCCCCCCCCCCCCCCCCCCCCCCCCCCCCCCCCGCACTTCTTTTCATCTTTTTTCCCCTTAATGTTTTTCTTTTCATTCCTCTAAAACGGCGAGTCGGTGCGTTTACTCAAGAACTGTACTGTACTTAAAGTTCTGGTTACGTTTGCTTGGATATTTCCATGTCATGCGTCTCTGTCCTTCTGCCCTGCGTCTGATACCCAGACGGAGGTTTTTACCCCACCACGCTTGAGGCCAGTGTTTCTTCTCCTTCCTGTCCAGTGAAAACCACGTATCTCCAGCTGGGTTGAATGTTGGTGATGAAACTGAATCTGTACGTCCAGTCTCAAAAGCCACTGGGTTAAAAAAAGAAAATGTAAAAATCCATTTTAAAGCATATTTTGAACAGATATGAAACATGTGATTAATTTGCAATTAATTGCACTTTAAAGGTCCCATGGCAGGAGAATTTCTCTCTATGAGGTTTTTTAACATTAATGTGAGACTTCAGATACAGTATTAGGGGACCACTAATGTCTATATAAAGAGACTTCAGATACAGTATTAGGGACCACTAAGGTCTATATAAAAGAGACTTCAGATACAGTATTAGGGACCACTAAGGTCTATATAAAGAGACTTCAGATACAGTATTAGGGGACCACTAAGGTCTATATAAAGAGACTTCAGATACAGTATTAGGGACCACTAAGGTCTATATAAAGAGACTTCAGATACAGTATTAGGGACCACTAAGGTCTATATAAAAGAGACTTCAGATACAGTATTAGGGACCACTAAGGTCTATATAAAGAGACTTCAGATACAGTATTAGGGGACCACTAATGTCTATATAAAGAGACTTCAGATACAGTATTAGGGACCACTAAGGTCTATATAAAGAGACTTCAGATACAGTATTAGGGACCACTAAGGTCTATATAAAGAGACTTCAGATACAGTATTAGGGGACCACTAAGGTCTATATAAAAGAGACTTCAGATACAGTATTAGACCTAAGGTCTATATAAAGAGACTTCAGATACAGTATTAGGGACACTAAGGTCTATAAAAGAGACTTCAGATACAGTATTAGGGGACCACTAAGGTCTATATAAAGAGACTTCAGATACAGTATTAGGGACACTAGGTCTATATAAAGAGACTTCAGACAGTATTAGGGGACCACTAAGGTCTATTAAAAGAGACTCAGTACAGTATTAGGGACACTAAGGTCTATATAAAGAGACTTCAGATACAGTAGAGGGACCACTAAGGTCTATAAAGAGACTTCAGATACAGTATTAGGGGACCACTTAGGTCTATATAAAGAGACTTCAGATACAGTATTAGGGGACCACTAAGGTCTATATAAAGAGACTTCAGATACAGTATTAGGGGACCACTAGGTCTATATAAAAAGAGACTTCAGATACAGTATTTGGACCACTAAGGTCTATATAAAGGACTTCAGATACAGTATTAGGGACCACTAAGTCTATATAAAGAGACTTCAGATACAGTATTAGGGACCACTAAGGTCTATATAAAGAGACTTCAGATACAGTATTAGGACACTAAGGTCTATATAAAGAGACTTCAGATACAGTATTAGGGACCACTAAGGTCTATATAAAGAGACTTCAGATACAGTATTAGGGACCACTAAGGTCTATATAAAGAGACTTCAGATACAGTATTAGGGGACCACTAAGGTCTATATAAAAGCATCCAAAGACCACCATGTCATGGGACCTTTAACTATGGACAATCATGGGATTAATCCTGATTAAGTATTTAATCTTTCGATTGACAACGCGATTATAAACAAAGACAAGCAGCGAAACATTGAAAGTGTAAAACCTCAAAGGGGCTTTCATCAGTATTTTTTGTTAATATTTTAAATGACATGAACCTACAGAGAATTATCACCTGCATCTGCAGCGGCTTTTCTTTGCAGGTGACAGTTTTTAATCCAACTTCCTCTCCTGGGAAAACCAATCTCCAAAGCTTAGTGCTGAGCCGACGGATGACGTTTTGCTTTGTGTGTTGAGATCGTTCGACTTATTAAGACAAATAAAGTCTTTAACCCTTGTGTTGTCCTCTCGGTTAAAACTTGTCCTTTTCATCCATCAGTATATAGGATCTCAGATCTACCTTATTCCCGCTAGTTTTACAATCTTTGTTTTTCAATCTTTGTTTTTCAAAATTTGTGGCCAACCCTGTAAATGAAATGGACAGAAAGGCCATTTTATAGCACAATGGTCAGAGCAGCAGCCATTTTAACGTGTACCATCGACATGGTGACGTAAAAACTTCCGATATTAAGCCGACTTCCGGTAAGTCGCAGAGTTGAGGTTTTTGCGGTAACGAGGCAGAGAGCCAGCAGATAAATGACTCTACTTAAAGCTCCAGTGTGTCACTTTTTGAGTTGATTCTTAGCTTTTTCTTTCACAACCATCTGCTCATTCATGTTTACTTACTTCAAAGTATTCTCGTTAGGGATCCAGACTAATCTAGTGATCCAGACTAACCCTAGTGATCCAGACTAACCCTAGTGATCCAGACTAACCTAGTGATCCAGACTAACCTAGTACCCCAGACTAACCTAGTACCCCAGACTAACCTAGTGATCCAGACTAACCCTAGTGATCCATACTAATCTAGTGATCCAGACTAACCCTAGTGATCCAGACTAACCTAGTGATCCAGACTAACCTAGTGACCCAGACTAACCTAGTGACCTAGACTAACCTAGTACCCCAGACTAACCTAGTACCCCAGACTAACCTAGTGATCCAGACTAACCTAGTGATCCAGACTAACCTAGTGACCCTGACTAACCCTAGTGATCCAGACAAATCTAGTGATCCAGACTAACCTAGTGATCCAGACTAACCCTAGTGATCCAGACTAACCTAGTGATCCAGACTAACCTAGTGACCTAGACTAACCTAGTACCCCAGACTAACCTAGTACCCCAGACTAACCTAGTGATCCAGACTAACCTAGTGATCCTGACTAACCCTAGTGATCCAGACAAATCTAGTGATCCAGACTAACCTAGTGATCCAGACTAACCCTAGTGATCCAGACTAACCTAGTGATCCAGACTAACCTAGTGACCCAGACTAACCTAGTGACCTAGACTAACCTAGTACCCCAGACTAACCTAGTACCCCAGACTAACCTAGTGATCCAGACTAACCTAGTGATCCTGACTAACCCTAGTGATCCAGACAAATCTAGTGATCCAGACTAACCTAGTGATCCAGACTAACCCTAGTGATCCAGACTAACCTAGTGATCCAGACTAACCTAGTGACCCAGACTAACCTAGTACCCCAGACTAACCTAGTGATCCAGACTAACCTAGTGATCCAGACAAATCTAGTGATCCAGACTAATCTAGTGATCCAGACTAACCTAGTGACCCTGACTAACCCTAGTGATCCAGACTAACCTAGTGATCCAGACTAACCTAGTGACCCAGACTAACCCTAGTGATCCAGACTAACCTAGTGACCCAGACTAACCTAGTACCCCAGACTAACCTAGTGATCCAGACTAACCTAGTGACCCAGACTAACCTAGTGATCCAGACTAACCTAGTGATCCAGACTAACCTAGTGACCCAGACTAACCTAGTACCCCAG
>NW_022605297.1:0-12163 GCF_008692095.1 Etheostoma spectabile | reverse complement strand
CGTCCTGGTTCTCTTGGCTTTCTTCAGCACAGCTTCCTGCTCTCCCATCACGTGCAACAACCAGTGCTGTCGTTTCGTGGAGGGCTTCCCTGCCAGGCTAAAGAAGCTCAGAGAGGACTATTTACAAATCAGAGACTTCTATGTGAGTAAAAGCACAACAATGACTCTGAACCTTGCACCTTGCCAGTTAATGCAGCATCATTCAGATCCATGTGTCCATGTAGTCCTGTCAGTCTCCAGGTGATGCTGCACTTGCTCATCTCTGTCTGTCTGCCTCTGCTGGCACTGAGATAAAGCTTTTTCTTCTGTCTACAGGAAGCAAACGATGACTTGGACACAGCGCTGCTAGACCAGAGCGTCGAGGACTCTTTTAAAGTAAGTTTCTTTTTTGTTTAACTCTACACGAAGTTCCTTCATAGTCTTAACAAATGCACTGCTTTTAAAGTATAATCAGATTATACAAAAAGCCTGAAATTATTCGACAATGCGAACACGGTGCCCGCCAGTAAAGAATTAAAAGACATTGCATAACCACATTGGTGCTTTCCTTCTCCTTTTCCTTCTCCTTTTAGAGTCCGTTTGCCTGCCACGCAATGAACAGCATACTGGAGTTTTATCTGAGCACGGTTCTGCCGACAGCCATGGCCGGAGTGACGGAGGACACCAACAACTTAAAGCCTTACATGGAGTCCATACATCAAATCTTCGACGACCTCAAGAGGGATGTCACCAAATGTGTGAGTAGCTGACACACGTGTTCCCCACTAACACAGAACGTTTAGGGAACGTTAGGGAACGTTAGTTTTTGGTTCTCTAAAGGTTCGTTCGAACCAAACCAAAAGCTAACGTTTAGGGAACGTTCCCTCCTGGTTATAACGTTCTCTAAACGTTAAGAGAACCAACCAACGGTAACGTTCCCCTGCGGTTGCGCCGTACCTTCAAACAACGTTCCCGTTTGGTTGTTTTTGGTTGTTCGAAATTAGAAGTAGCATGGTTGTCACTTGATTTATTCACTCAAAATGATTTGACTTATAAAATTTAAGAAAGCATAACATTTATTTAAGGCTGATATCAATTTAGCTTAAAATAGTACTTTTGTGCTTGACTTCGGTTTTTTTAACTGTCTTCGTGAAACAACTTAAAGAGGAATCTATCAATGGGACGATTTCACAACTAAGATAATTCACTTCTTTATTCAGTTTGAAAACCTAACCGTTACAACCCACACCAGTAGGGGGCCGCTGCTCTGAGCAGACCGATTCCCCCGTTAGAAGAAGAGAAAGCCACAGGACGGACCACGCGCCCAGCTCACTGAGAGGTAAGCGAAATACTTTGCAGTTTAATGATTTGTTGTTGTTGTAATGGGAGGGTTTGTGGTTTGCATTAAACTCTTTCCCTCGTATGGGTTTGTTATATTCCGGTCTTGTTAGGTTGACCAAAAAAAAGTTTGGCTGAAGTAAACAACTAACTTTTAGTTAGTTTTTCAACGTCGTCCGCCATTGTGCTATGTCTAGTCATGCAGTGAGCTGCTCCAAGTCTTTTCTGTTTAGTAAACTATTTGTGCACAAACCATGTTCTCAATGCTGAGTTTATGTGTTGAGCCCCCAGGTGAGACTTGGAGTAAAGTTTCAGTGTGTGTGTCGAGCCTTCTAGTGTTTTAAAATGTTGATTTTGATGCTATCATAGAAGGGCCCGTAGTAGCACTCCATTCAAAGGGCGAGGCCAGAGTTGGGCTTTAAATGGATTGCTTAAATCTTTCCCTTTGTTTGCTGCTGTGCACGACGTTTCTGCTTTGTTGCATTGTAAGTTTTGTGTAATCATGTTAAAATGCTTTTGTTTATTTACAAATAAGATATCAGTTTTCGGTCTTTTTTTAATTAGTGTAGTACAGTACATAAATAAAGCCAAAATAATCAAAATCTTAGTCCAGGTAGATAGGCAGCCATCTTGCAACGCACTTTAGCCAGTTATCGTCAAGCTGAGTGAAGGCTACAGCAAGGGACGTAATGTGTTGCTACACAGCTGCAGTACTGGCTTTACACTATGCATTTCTGTGGATGCTGTGTCTCCCCATTACAAAGTATCTGGGTACAATGCAGAAATCTTGTCACGTTCAATGTTTACACTGACTGTAACATTTTAAATATTTTTGCAATCAGTACAAATTGTATGATCTGTTATTTCAGATGAATCCGGATGGAGACATTTGAGAGAGATGGATTATCTGCTCATGCTCTACAGGAGCTCCATGTCCCTCGCTCTGCTCCAAATCACACGTGCCATTTGCCCAACAGCAGCTGGGCCAAATATCAGTTAAAAAATAGGCTGTGTACAGGTAACCTATTGCTGCTATACATATGTAAATAAATAATTTTCTCTGTATGGAACTGCTTTTCTTCTTCTTCTTTTTGCACTACTGGATCACAAATGTTCTCTTAACATAGATTCCTACGCCAAAGCTGTGGACCGGTCGGCGGCTGAGGGACACCAGCATCCAGACAGAAGATGAAGCAAGTGTCCAAAAAGGCAGCGCCGACGCCCAAGGAGGTTCATGACAGATTCTTCAGTGATGGTAAGACCTTATTATAGACTACATTTTTTCACATATTTCAAATCACAGATTTTGCAATGGGTACACGCTATATGGTCTCTGTATTACAGATGAATCTGTTGCACGACCAGATAAACTGTCCAGGACGGAGCGTGCGTCTGGAAGCCCTGTCTGGAAGTTAAAATTTATGTATGCATTTATATAAAACAGTCATATTTCTTAACATGGAACCAATGACAGTCAACATGGTGCATATCATGGGATTGTTCTAATGTTTGTCTCTTCCTGTCTTTTTTCAGCTCAGCAGATAACACTTCCTCCACCACTGCATGTAAGTTGTTTTAATATATATTTTGTCTGATATAAAAGAATAGGTTCATATTTGTAATGGCATGTGCAGGCAACCTATCAACTTCATCTTATAAAAAAATCATATAATTTATTTTTATATGTATCAACGCCATGCAGGAAACCAGCTGGTTGCCCAGAGCAGGATGAGTCTTTAGTGACCCTACCACGGACTGCCACTTCATCTTGGGACACAGTTGAAGGTACAGTTGCTTTGATTTTTGTATTTGCAAAGAAGTACAATTTAATGGCAAGGATCACTAGAGTAACACAACATTTTTGTTGTTTTAAACAGAAGAACTCACACAGAGGGAGGTGGCTCAGACATGGAGATCAAAATGAGAGGTAAGACTCAGGTTGCTCACGTGTTTGTATGTATGTATGGATGTATGTATGTGTGTATGGAGAGGAGGAACAATATGGAAATTAAGTGGCCATAGTTCTGCCCTAAGACAAACACTATATAATTGCATAAAATCTAATATCTTAACTGAACTGACTTCTCTTACAAAATGAGATTGTACAAGCTCTACACTGTATGCATAATCTGTTACTATATGTTTTACAGCAATTTTTCCGGTCAACCTTCGGTGGTTGTACTGGAGGTGATGCCGTCCGCCGCATGCTGCTGATACAGTACAGCCTGCGGGGAAGAAAGACAAAGAAAGCCTTCCAGGACCTGGCTGTATGCAGGGTTATAACAGGCAGGTTTTATTTATTCTTCACATTAGTATTATGCTTAGCTTGGCTGACAAGAGGTTTAATTTGACCTATAACTTTGCTTCATTTTGACTTCTACTCTAGCGGCCTGCCAGAAAAACTTCCCTGCGCTGACTGCTGCAGAAGCGGAGGATTTGATTGGGCAAGTTCTGAAGTTTGCCCCACACAGACGGTAAATTAAGTTCTTCTGCATTATGTTCATAAGAAAGTTCATCAAAAAAAAATGTGTTGTGTTCATTCTTAGTATTACATGTCTAACTTTGTTTATTTCTTTATAGGCCAGCTGAGAAGGACTGAGCCATGGAGCCCTTTTTAACTTTTATTAATATATTGTTTTAGTGACTTATTTTGCACACACTTTACAAACCCATCTTATGCATCTTGCACTACATTTACACTACATCCTTATCTTTGTTGTTCTTTTTCAGTTGTTTGAATATTAAAGTTTTGAAATGCCATCAAGTTTGCCTGTTCATTCCTTCCTACTAATATAACTTTTGTATGTATGTACGTGTGTATTTACAGTACATACATACACACATAGAGTATGGGTGTTGTTTAAGGTTAGGGGAATAAGCTTTTCTTAACGTTCTGGGAACGTTCCCTGAAGGTTTGTTTTGGTTGTAGTTTGGTTGTCTGCTGGTTTATTGGAAGGTTTTCTTAACGTTCTGGGAACGTTCGTTTTTGGTTACAGCGAACGTTCCCCTAACGTTAAGAGACCGTTCCGTACGTTCGCTGAGGGTTGCAACGCTAAGGGAACGTTCCCCTAACGTTCGCTAAAGGTTGCAACGTTAAGGGAACGTTCCCCTAACGTTCGCTAAGGTTGCAACGTTTCGGAACGTTCGCCTAACGTTCTCTAAAGGTTGTACCTTTTAGAGAACGTTAGGAGAACGTTCCGAGAACGTTCGCGATAACCAAAAACGAACGTTCCCGGAACGTTAAGAAAACCTTCCAATTAACCAGCAGACAACCAAACTACAACCAAAACAAACCTTCAGGGAACGTTCCCACAACCAAAAACGAACGTTCCCAGAACGTTCTGGGAACCAAAAATTGTTAGCTGGGTTACGACTACAGGAGAAGAAAGATGTAAATACGCACCGGGAGCGCGCGGTGCCGAAAGCTCGGATGTAGTTTTACAGCATTCAGTGCGCAATTTGCAGCAGAATGTAGACTATTTAGTGAGGGACAGAATTAAAATGGACCTCCAAGTTTAATATTTTAACTTTCAACAATAGAAATGTAATCCTGGTCCTTGATTAAAAATATGTTTTAATGATTGCACTGTAGCCTACTGAAAAGTTACATTTGGAGACGTGGACTAAGGGCGAATTGTTGCTCATGAAACGCATGTGGTATAAGTTTCAGGGAAAGGTCTACATGCGATTGACCTAGTCTAGCCCAAGTCTGACACAGCAAAACCATCGAAACCTCTTCTGGGTTGGACTACATCCTAAAACCGACCAAATCTTCCCGCACTATTGAGGAAAATGGGTGACCATGACACAAAGGGGAAGAGGGGCTCATGGGATAGGTCATAATATTGCATTAGTCAGTGATTCCTCAACTGCAGTAACGTGCATAACTGCATCATCCAATTCTTACAAAAGGGGAAGAGAAGGAATGGCTTGCTGCTACTCACCAAGTTGGTTCTTGTGTGTGGTGGTTGGTATTGGTGAATTCAGGGCTGGACTGTCAAATGAAAGTTGGTAGCCCATGTGGTAACATCATCTTTTTATATTGTTCCTCCTATAGAGAAATTACTTTTCCTGCAAGAAACAGTTTGACATCGAAAACCTCAACTCTACTTACACTCAGGTGATGTTGACATTTTATCTTTAATTGTGAAAATGTTTGTTTTTTCAAATACAGTTTGCATACCTGTATTTCAACAGACAATTTTAATAAACAGAACCATGTGCTTGTCCACAGATGCAGAGTAAAGGTCCATATAAGGCCATGAGCGAGCTGGATGTGCTGTTTAACTACATTGAGACATATCTGGCTTCTAAACGGCAAAGAAACAGAATGGCCGCTGTTTAAAGACCTGCTGACCCTAAACAAAATGTGACCTTGTTCATCTCGGGAAAAAGAAAATACAGCCTTGACCTTACACTCTTTTGCAATGAATGAGCCATTATTTTCAGTGGTATTAGTGTTGCCACTTTTGTAGCCTGATGATCCAATGTCTTACTCATCCTGAGACTTCTGGTTTTGTCCTGAGGACAAGTATCTGTAGTAAGACCATATTGAGTCCTACATATGAAGTTACAGCTAAAACTGTCGCTAATGAAGCTGTGATATTTATTTGTATCATATACAAGATGTATGTTTTCTTTTATTTATGATGACCAATATTGTATTGTTGTAGATTAATAAATGACTTGTTGATATGAATGACTCTTTTGATTTTATTTCCCCAAGATAATACAGCTGCTATTGTGCCATTTATTAGGAATGTGTAATTGGTAGAGTGCTGAAAACATCACATCCTGCAGTTCTACTGTCTAAATGTGGGAACCACTTAGTGTAAACTCAACGTGCTGATGCACTAACCTCAACGTGACCCATATACAACACTTACCAGCAGCAGCCCTGTTCTTAACTTACCGTAACTAGCCAGCCTCACCCTCATGGCATATGCAGTTGCATAGTTGATGCACGCACGCACACACGCACGCACAATAAAACAGAAGTAGCACCAGGGTGAAAAAGAGCTGCCCTGCATAAAAATCTTTGCATTTTTATTATGTCAACATCATCACAGTGACAGCCAGAGGGGGTTTATTTCATCAGCTATACTATGATAAATTTACAGCTGAGCAATGAAATATTAACAGTAAGGGTGCTAAAAGATGCCCCTCTAATAACATTTGAATGTACATATGTGCATCGACTGTGAAGGGACATGAGATTCCTGACTTGACTCAGCCCCTTGAACTGAAACTACTCTAAGACGTTTTATCTGTCACTTGCTTAGTCAACATAGAATGATCTGAATAGTATCATTCCAGCGATGACAGTGCCTTATGCAAAGATATCATTCATGACAATTGTCTGATAAAGCATGACCAATCTTATTTTGAGATAATTAATAATGGTTTTCTTAAAGTCACTGTAATCAGTGTTGTGTTCATTCTTTTAAAAGTTCTTAAAGTGTCGGTTCAGACTTCTGTCTCCCTAAAATCTGTGTTTACATTTTGAATAGCATGGCTGTTAACCTGCTGGTTTGGCTCATGTCTGGCTGTTATGTAATGACTGTGTGTGTGTCTGTACAGAGAGCAATGGTTTCAAGGCAACGTGAGAAAAAAAATGGAGACCATCCGTTACTGGCTCTACGTAGGACTTTGATGCAAAAATGCAGAATCACTGTTTTGAAGGATCATAATTAAAGGTCAAATTGTTTTACTTTTACTATAATTTAGCGCTACCTTGGCACACACCACTTTCACCTCAACAGTTAAGATATTTAAAACCCCACAACAAGAAAGTCCTGGTTTCAAATCCCACTGCCTTTCATTATTTAACTGTTAGGCCTACTTCGAAAGACCTCAGCAAATCATTATTAGGAACTGTTTTTTTAATTTTATTTTTTAACGAAAAGCCATCCACCTCTTCCAATTATTTCTTTTTACACTCCGCTGACTCAATATTCCTCTAATACCCAAATAAATAAACGGCAAAATAGAGAACAAAGAGCTGATGAATGGTTCGGCTCCAAAATGAATAAAGAAATCTAACTTTGTAATGAGGAAAAAGCGGAAACATCCTCATCTGCTCTCCCACCATGTATAATTTCTTTCCCTTGAGCCATGTCATTGAGAGGGGGGAAACGCGATAACGTTTCAATAAAAGGATGAGGCAGCACATTTTTCTCTTCTAGAAGAGAAGGCCTTCATAAGGTTGTTCGCATGAAAAGGGTAGAAATGGTCATGTCAAGAAAGAAAACCCTGGCCCACCACTGCACAGGTGACCAATCACGTCATGAAGAGGGGTGAAAGTTGGTCAGTTTAAGAAAGTTACAGAAGTCTTCGTACATGTGTGTATATGTTGTGTGTGTGTGTTTATAACATTTCTTTAAAAAAGTGAACATGAAAAAAGTTCCTGTCTCCATAGATGTGTCTCCTTAGAGTTGGTGACCTAAAATGTTTGTTTATTCCAACACTTGATTTAGAAAAGTCCATTTGGAAATAGTCAAGAACATGTGCCACTAAAAACTCCATGAGTAGAACAGAAGAAATTGCAAAGGTTGTCAAAGACATCCGTTCTTATTCATTTAGAATCATAAAGGCTCATGTTTGAGGTTTCTGCTTACACCTGATGAGTCAAGTACAAGATTAATTGTTCCAAATGTGCTGATGCTGCTTTAGCGCAAAGTGACATCCGCTTTCTATTATGACCAGAGTCTGATCATCGAAGATATCCATACATTACACTTGAAAAAGACAACAAAAATCAAGCAACCAGCAACATTAACCCTGACAGTAAAAACAGATTTCCAGCACAAGTGAATGATTAGCCACTGTTTTATGTAAAAGTGAAACCGCTTTCCATTTGATCATGTCTGAAAACCTTTCTACAGTTCAAGCTGTGGGTGTTTTGCGTTGAGGCAGTGTGGCCTCTAACTGCTACCTTGTCTGGGGCAGGTCAATCAGCACCCTCATGTCTGAAGATGTGTGAGAATCAGGATGGCACGCCACTTCAAAGAACTTTGAGCCGTGTCTTACCACATCAACTGAGAGCTCTCGATCCTTTTATATTTCCCCCACATTTAAAAAAAAGGATGTACACAGTAATGGCATACTGGCACATTTGAGTTTGTACCTAGAATAAATTATGTAATGCTTGTTTTCATATTTGTGAACAACTGATGGACATCCTCTGATGTTAAACTTTTGATAAGGTGGCTTAGTGATTACTTGAGAAGTATAGACAGGATGTACTTCACGTAATGTTTTTCCCACCTATCAGAAAACAAAATGGAGAAGGGTGCCATCTATCCCTTCTGAAGAGTGTGCTGGGTGCATTGAGAGTTGTAATGGGTGGGGTAAGGGGTTAGAACCCCCACAGGACTACTATCATGAGGAACTCCCCTGAAGCCCCATTTACCCCCTTTCTCACTTACCTGAGAGAGAGAGATGACTGTAGGTTTCGTCACACTCAAAGCTGGAAGCTGAGTGCCTACGGATGCCTCGCACCTGAAGAGAAATAAGCTTATGCATTAGCGGGAAGCTGCACTAAATACCCCAGTGTTGGCAAATGTCTGTGTTGACTCAATGCCACCACACTCTTTGCTACGCAAATGTGTATATTCCAGGAGTCACTCATGCTAGCAAGTATGATACAAGTTTGTCACGAGTTGAGTCTGTGCACGCCGTGTCAAAGCCACAAATCCAAGCCAACCCGGCAACCTGAGTCATAGTCGGAGACATGATTGAGAAGAAAAATTCTGTCAATGTTGAAGCAAATGTCAAATACAGAGAATATTTAAATTTGATAGGTTAATGATCAACTGGACCAAAACTCCAAACAAACATGTAACTAACTAGACAAACACCTTATGGTTCTCTTCCATTTTATCCATCCATTGTACACTGCCAAAGTTATGTTGTATGCCGAAATGGAGACAAGAGAGCAGGTTTGTGTTTTAGGTGTTTTTTAATCCAAAGCTGAAGCAGACAAAAGTATGGCAGGGGGAGCATTGAACAGACTTAATGACGGGGGGGGGGGGGAGATACATTTATGTGCTTCACTACAAAAAAGGTATTGAGAGGGACAAAAACAAAAGTAAAACAAAAACAGGAGGAACATTGATAAACATTCAATGAACTTTTTACAGTGAGATTTGTAGGTGCAATGTGACAGGTAATGTGATGTGATTTTACAAACTGAAGTGGACCAAACTGACAAAATTAACACAATTTCCCATGATCCCAAGAGCTGGAAGTGTCCGGTTGCGTTAACAAGAACGTTGAAGAGAACCCGGAATCACACCCCCGTCTACATGTGATGACAGCTTGCTGGTGGTATTGTCAAAGATTCTGCTCTGGGATGAGGAGCAGCTCTAAAAGTACTGACTACTTCCTATAATCCTACAGGAAGTGTTTGAGGAGAAGTGTTGGGAGAACACTGGCATTGCATTGCACCAGATTAGTCCCACTGAGCCTCCTGACAGTTGAGCTAGTGCAACCAACAGTAACTAAGATTTCTTTTCAGAGAGACCTTTGGAGCTTGCCCGGTCTGTCTGATTGCGTATTCCATAGAGTGTATGCTACTGCTTACATAAACACACACAAACGCTGCCTATTGTTGCACAACATCTCTCCAACACATTTGCAAACAGAAATCAACAATAATGAAAAGGTCCTAGCAGTACTTCAAGCTGACAAACACATCTGCATAGCATTAACCTGAAATATAATCTGGCAATGGTATAAATTGGTAAGCATTACATTAGTAAAAGCCTGAACCAAATGGTAGGTAGCGGTTAAAAGTAATCTGCTGCTTTAGCAACACTCAGCAAGGCCTATGCTAATATGTTCATAAAATTCATGAAAAAATACAGTATCAGTTGGCACCCACTCTCCAATGAGCTACATGTGGGAGAAAGGTTGAGCCAGTTTCTGGTCTTAAACGTGGCGTCCTTCTCTACCCTAAAACTATGTACCTGAAAAAAGCGTAGATTAAGGTAGGAGAGAGGGGCCTTTGTGAGGTGCTCTGTCAGAATGGCACACAGCCTTTGTGAGTGCATAGGCCTCCGTCTAACATTCATAAAGACAAACTGAATCTGACAGAACCTGGCCCACTTAAAGTCCCAGAAATGGGTACCTATTTCCAGCTAATTCCAACAGTCAGGGACAGAGTCCTTACATTCCACTTGTCAGTTCAAATACATCTGCTTACTTTGCATGACGAAAAAGAAACCTTCCCTTGCTTTCATTTTTGGGATTTAGCCATTTGATTTAACATTCACAGGTTGGGGCCTAGAGTTAGAACAGGGCTGCTGGGTAAAAGAGAACTACTGCTAAGGCTTCATGTCCTACTTCAACATCCAGCCCCTCGGAGTACACAACCTGATATTTGAGAGAGGAGAGATAGCTCACCATTCCCTCTTCTCTCCTTTTCTATAATTCATAATCTCTTCACTGGTGTAAAAACACAGGTCAACATCCTCTCTGGCAGAGCAGAGTGGTGGGTTTGTTAAATGGTAGAGTAATAAAAACAAACACTCCTACAAAACATTTGCCATGAAAAATAAAACACTGAAAAAATCCATGCAACGCGACTCATGTGTCGACAATTATTGCTTCCTTTTTACAACCTGTGTCTGTATGTGCATGCATGCATCTTTCAGTGGGCAGCAGACTGTGGGTCCTGCATGGGGTTACTGGCTTTCTTCCTCCGTTTGTTAGCAGTGGATTGGTCGAGTCCTCAATGGTCTTGATCTTAATTTGCTCATAGTCAACCCTCATTGTTGCCAAGGCACTGGTCATTTCCTCCTGAAAATTACAAAAAAAGAAGCTCATCAGGCCACTTGCATTTGTTTTTTGTATATCATCATACAAATCTCAAGCTAGCGAAGCAGATCCTAACTCAATCCAGTATGCAGCTACTTTTTTACATTATGAACTTTTTTTTTTTTCTTAACTGATGGAATTTATTGTAACTATCTAAACCATGGGTCTTCAACAGGGGGTCCGCGACCCCTAGGGTGGTCCGCGGAGGTACTGCAGGGGGGTCACGAAAGTTTTGGTTGATTACTTTTTTATATTCCCCCCCCCCGCAATTTTTTCCACTAATTGAAATGTCTTTAAATACACATTAACATGAATTCAACACACTGTAGTAAACAGATAAATGGAGGCAGAGATGTCTTTCAGTCATCAATGCACACATGGCACTAAAGGACCAGTTTTGATATAACACAATTTTATACAATATATATAATTAGGGGGTCCCGCTCCATCTCGCATCAGTTGGGGGTCCTTGGCCTGGAAAACGTTGAAGACCCTGATCTAAACTATTCGATCTGGTTTTATAGCTTTTACATGCTAAAGCTTAACTTTAATTGCAAAACACTTTGCAAAAACAACAAACAAAATTTGCTATATAAATAAAGTTATTATATAAGCAATATCCTCTGATACTTTTCAGGAAATGGGTGATGACAAAAAAAACAAAAAAACCAAAACCCCACGCCTTGTCCGTTTTTTTAAGATTATGTTTTGGGTCATTTTAGGCCTTTATTTGACAGGACAGATGAAATATGAAAGGGGAGAGAGAAGAGGAATGACATGCAGCAAAGGGCTGCAGGTCGGAGTCAAACCCGTGCCGATGTCGAGGAGTAAACCTCTATATACAGTATGTGCGCCTGCTCTACAACTGAGCTAACCTGGCCACAGCATTGTCCTTTTTAGACTAAATACCACTAAGAAACAGTAAATGAAGTGACCAACCAGTATGGAGTAAAGATTGTAGTTTATTAAGCGAACCATAGGTATTTTTTGATAGAATTGGAGGGATTCTTTTATCAATCAAACATTT
>NW_022605296.1:0-17403 GCF_008692095.1 Etheostoma spectabile | reverse complement strand
GACCTTCTAGGACTCTGTGGTGGCCTCTGCCATCCTTATGCTGTGGGTGCTGGAGGGGGGCAGCTCGGACCGGGACAGGAGCAGACTCAATAGACTGATCAGGAGAGCGAGCTCTGTCCTGGGACTGTCCTCTGGACCCCATAGAGACAGGGGAGAGGAGGATGTTAGTCAAGCTGACATCCATCATGGACAACACCTCACCCCCCCACATGACATGTGGGGTCCCTGAGCAGCTCCTTCAGCAGCAGACTGATATACAACTATCTTAAAAAAAATCAATTTCAGGTATTCTCAATAACGTTTTTCTTATTACAGTATATATACATAACTAGTATACATAGTAACATAGTAACATAACTTATAACAGTAATTGAATATGGGGGGTTGCAGTCACATAACATTTACATGAATTTTACAGTGTTAACCTTGTAGATACACCTGTCTTCAGGGAACTGGGATAGTAAATTATAACACTAATTTCAACACAATGGCTGATCCATTTGTATGTGCACAGTACACCGTCATCATAAATGCACTCTGTGCCGTGACCCCAACTCTTCAAATCAGATCAGTCAATATTTTTGCCTATCAAATGAGATCCCCACCCAGGCCCTTGTCAGCTCTTTTTCAACAATGGCCCCGGTGCACACGCAGCCTCTCCTCCACTGGGCCGCTCCGGATCTGGCTGCATTTCCAGCATAAAAGTGAGACTGGTCACGGGGTCATGTGGGGTTGGTGGGTGGGGGACGGGGGTTTTTGGAGGGGGGGGGGCGGGGGGATGGGCGGCAGCTGTTTTGATTTGTCTGAAATCTGTGCTGTGACAAAAACAACAGAACTGTCCATGCTGGCCCTGGCCCTGCCCCCCCCCCCCCCCCACCGGCCCACCCTCGCTTTGGCCCAGCAGCTAAAATCCAAGCCTTTGTGTCCCACATAGTTGTGTGGATTGTCAGCAACGGGGCAGGGGGGCAGTGTGGGGTACATAAGCAATGATAACCAAAGCAAGTTTTCCAGTGAAGAGCAATTGACCGAAGCAAGGAATTGAATTAGCTCTATGAAACAAGTCATTTGGTTGATAACCGACGCCAGAAGCAGTTTGATCCTGCAGATGAGGAAAGCAGTGCAATGCCTCCCAAGAAGATTCCTCCCAAGACTCCCAAGATAAGCTTTTTCTAAGAGACCTGCTCCGGATTAGATGTTAAAAGCCTCATATTAGCAACTCTCCCCCCACCACCACCACCACCACCACCGCCAAAGTATGTAGAAAGAGGCATGGACAGACACCTGTCCTTAGGAAAATGCGTTCAGCAAAACAAAATGGCCACAGGCACCAACAGGATGCTCACAGAGTAAAAAGTGAATAAATGAGGCTCTCTCACAGCGGGAGTAAATATATCCCAAAAAATTGGACTGCTCTTCCTCTGCATTATAACACAAAAGGAAGATTGTCCAAAGATAAAGTGGGAGATACCATTTTAGCTGAAAATCAGGGGTGGGTGGGAATATTCACTTTAGCGGCAGCTTTAAAAGAGATTACCAAATTGATAATCCACAGGCAGGTCTGATCACTGGAGTGCTGGAGCTGATTAGATGCGAGCCCACAGTGTGAAAGTGGGACTCAACTTTTACTGGTGGTCCATGTAAACACAGCATAGACCGGATTCTAGAAATACAAAAGTCCAAGCAGCGGATCATCATGTACGATTGGATTTATTGTTTTGGAATACTGCATCAATGTAAACAACCAACAGCAGTTATGTGTCCCAACAAAGGTCTGTACCATTTATGGCAATCTAGTCAATCTTTGTGAGACGTCTCATCCCTTAGAGGACTAGATCAATTTCATGGCAATGAATCAAGTGGTTGATGAGATATTTACAGCCTGGGCTGGACTGACAGACTGACACCCTCCTTACTGGCATGACTTTGTGACCTGCTTACAAGCATGTAATCCAAATAGTCACAAAACTCAGCATTTAAATGCAGGTAAACAAATCAATCACTACATTCCAGAGCATATAAAGCACGGGAAAAGTCAACTTTAATCTGTTGTAGAGAGATGGTACCGGGTTCTTTGGCCAGGATACAGAAACTAGAGGATTCAACTCCACATCAACATGGGCCTGTTAGCTACATTGTGTATTTAAGTAGAATACAGTATCTTAAGTAGATTCCTCTGCTGGGGTTATGAG
Source organism: Etheostoma spectabile (assembly GCF_008692095.1). NCBI lineage: Eukaryota > Metazoa > Chordata > Actinopteri > Perciformes > Percidae > Etheostoma > Etheostoma spectabile. Next base: position 15,214 of record NW_022605296.1, on the reverse strand, counting down.
CATAACTATTTTAAAATCAATCTTTGACCTCACAGGGTTTAACCGCTGCAGGACAAGGCCACTTCAGGGCGAGCGGGACAAAGGAGTGGCATTGATCTGCTTGCTCCATCCCTCATCTTCCATTCATAAAAGCAGAAGGGACAACATGTGCGATGTGAGACGTGGCTACAGGGCAACGGTCAGATGTTCTGACACCCTGACACTGGAGAAGATTTGCCCTGGTTGGTCTTGTGTCGTTGTGAAGTCTGATGTGAAGGAGGACAGTGTTGATACACGATGTGTGCGGCCATTATGAAGTTCATCCTTATGTCAACAGGCACACGTATGTCTTTTCCCCAAGGCTAACCAGGGTGCTGGGTCTGGTTCTGGTGCTAGTGCCAGTTCGTTGCTGGTTCTATTCGCCATTTTATCTAAGAACCAGCTGGATCTTCCCCAGCCTGAGAGCCAGCAGACCGGTGGTTTCCTCCCCAGACCACGGTGGTTCTGGTTTCCTCCACAGACCACGGTGGTTCTGGTTCCCCATCCATGTCCAAAGCTAACATTAACAGCACTCTATGGTTTACAGCTGACCGGGGTTTTAAATATGGCCGCCAGAAGTTTTTGTTTTCGAACGTCATGATACCCCCCCCCCCCCCCCCCCAGCACCTGACGTAACCGGTTCTTATCTCTAGACCAGTGCTAAATTGGAACCTGTTTTCTTGGCCCAGAGCCAGGTTTGCTTGTGTCGCAAAGCAAAGAACCGGTTCGGTATTTGGCCCCGACTCCAAACCAGCACCAGAACTACCTTGGTGGAAAAGACATAACACATGGGCTGACCTGCTGGGGTGCTGGGACCAGGTTTCTGGGGAGGGAAAGGAGTTAAAGGTCCTTGCTGGCTGTTTCGTTACGCCGAAGTAGTGAGCTCGGCCAAAAAAAACAGACAACTTTAAAAAAAATGTCGAAAAAATGCTTCATGCTCTGATGTCATTAGGAAGGCGAAAGCGGAGCTGTAATCCTATTTTAATCGCAGTGGATTTATTAAACAGGAGCAGCAGGTTTAAATCTCAGCAGATTACACAGAAGACCCAAGGAGATGTGAAGAGGAGGAGGGGGGGGGCGGGGGTGGGGGGGAGGCGGGGCTTGCGTAATCAAGTGCACTTAAGGTGATGTGGTCCATCTTTGACAGTCAGAACCGACTGAGAGGGGGGGAGGGGGGGGCCACAGGCGTCAGGGGTCTCGTCAAAATGTGAGCGGTAAAGTCCGATGGCTTCACTTTTTAAATCTGACCATTGGGAAGTTATTGATATTTTGTTGGATTGAGATGTTCTTTGGTATAGTTACGTCTGAGATTAAGAGCGACTGGCTGCAGATGTTACTAATTATTTGGACATGTGTGGTGTGTGTGTGTGTGTGTGTCCCTTGGAGTCGGCGCAAATCTCCTTGGCACCCTTTGTTGAAGACCCAGATTCTCGAGAAGAACGGGTTAATCCCGGGTCGCGTTAACATCTGGACTTAATCAAATCAATCCCGTAACGGAACATCAACATTTAGAGCAAGCGTCAACCTCTAGGTCATCGGTAATAATACTAAAAAAGAAAATTCCAATAAAAAATGTATGGCAATGAGGGGTATTCATGGGGGTATTAATGCTTGTCACACATTCACACAAATGGCCTGCTGCTCCCGTGTGTAACTCAACATAAGGGACAGAAAATGCTGTGTATGACCATCTTGAGATGGGACCACATCGGCCCTGACTTCCTACCCCCCCTACTTCTGGGGCCTTGCTCGGACTGCACCGACCTTTGATCTTTCACTTTGATCTCAACTATACACCTGTAAAGTTTTGGGACTACGCTCGCTATCGTGGTGACAAAATCTGTCCATTCAATTTTCACGAATCTGTGTGCAATGGACGAGTTTAACCCTCGTGTTGTCCATTTCTAAGGGTTTTTATATCAGAAATTTGGATTTCTTTCAACCAAATTGCCCCAAAATAACATGGATGATTCCATCCGACACCCTTCAGGTAAAATTAATGATGACCTTCATTGATTTTGTGGGTGTTATTTATCTTTTAGCATTTGATTTTTTTTTTAATGGTTTCAAACCAGTATCGGGACTAAACTTTGACATCTACCATCGTTGATCCACTCAACATCCTCTGATCTTAACTATTGGTCAAAATAATTCCTGATTCCTGCCTTTTAACTAAAACGTACATATAATTGATATAAATGAGGTTTATTGACCTGAATTCCCGAATAAGTGTAAAACCTGTTATTAAAACCAGCTCAGTTTTTTTTTTAAAGCGCCAAAAAGCATGGAAAAGTGAGAAATAAATCAAAAAAGCGGCAAAAACATCCGAAAAATAAAAAATTAATTAAATTTTTTCCTGGAAGGGCAAGTTCGTGGTCAACGGGAAGACAACACGAGGGTTAAGGTTCAAAGTGAAGTGGTCTTTGGGTTGGAATTAAAAAATCAAATCAATTATTAACAAATAAGTAGTTGGGTTCTTATTTTGAGATAATCTAGTGTGACCACTTACCCGCCGATGGGGCAAATTGTCACAAGTGCACATGCTTATTCAACAGTCGCAACTCCGTAAAGAGATGAGGTATGAAAATGTTATGAACAGACATATGTTCTCAAGACTTCCTTCTTTCATTGGTATGCCATGTGTACCATTAGGATGTACATGCCCTGCTTTCGCTCTACTCCTTGACTGGGGCATCTCCCACAAACAAGACAGTACACACTGGTCCAAGTTAACGCACACTCGTCAGAGACAACATATGATATATTTCAAAAAAAAAGGGATGAAAAATGTCAAACTATACTTGACTTTTTAATCACTTGTTTGACATAGTATACTATGTGGAAAAAAAGTCCACATGGAAACGCCACAGTTTAGTACGTCACAAAAAGCCATGAAAAAAGGCATGGGATACTATGTCAAAAAACGATTAAAACTCATAGTAATGTATGTCAAAAAAAGTGAAAAAAGCCATAGTATAGTAAAATTAAAAAAAAGAAATAGTATAGTATGTGGAAATAAAGTCATTGTATAATATGTGGAAAAATTAAAAAAAAAAAAAAGACATAGTATAGTATGTGGAAATAAAGTCAATGTATAATATGTGGAAAAAAAAAGACAAAAAAAAAAGACAGTGTATAATATGAAAAAAAAGCAATAGCACTGTTAATAGAAAAATATGTATAAATGTGTCATAGTATAGTTTTCGAAAAAATCCATTTCATGTTAGATGTAAAACTTTCCAAAGTGTGCTGATTAATCTACAAGGGAGCCGTTTGGAGACATTTGGAGACATTTGGAGCCGTTTGGAGACATTTGGAGACATTTGGAGACATTTGGAGACATTTGGAGCGGCTTCTCTCATTTTGGACAGTGTGAAGGCTGCAGATGTTAGTATCTGGATGTTGGTTGTCATGACATGCAAAAAAAAATGTTTAATACAATGACGTACTCTACGAAGATTATTGTTGGGTGAGTTTTAAAAGAAAATCGAAGTATTACTGCAACAGCTGTGACACAGTGGGTTACAGTGTGTTCAGGGGACAGGCAGCTAGCAGATAGTGAGGAGATGTTTCTACAGTGTGTCCTGGGGACAGGCAGCTAGCAGATAGTGAGATGTTTTTTACAGTGTGTTCAGGGGACAGGCAGCTAGCAGATAGTGAGGAGATGTTTTTTACAGTGTGTTCAGGGGACAGGCAGCTAGCAGATAGTGAGGAGATGTTTCTACAGTGTGTCCTGGGGACAGGCAGCTAGCAGATAGTGAGATGTTTTTTACAGTGTGTTCAGGGGACAGGCAGCTAGCAGATAGTGAGGAGATGTTTTTACAGTGTGTCCTGGGGACAGGCAGCTAGCAGATAGTGAGATGTTTTTTACAGTGTGTTCAGGGGACAGGCAGCTAGCAGATAGTGAGGAGATGTTTTTTACAGTGTGTTCAGGGGACAGGCAGCTAGCAGATAGTGAGGAGATGTTTTTACAGTGTGTCCTGGGGACAGGCAGCTAGCAGATAGTGAGGAGATGTTTTTTACAGTGTGTTCAGGGGACAGGCAGCTAGCAGATAGTGAGGAGATGTTTTTACAGTGTGTTCAGGGGACAGGCAGCTAGCAGATAGTGAGGAGATGTTTTTACAGTGTGTTCAGGGGACAGGCAGCTAGCAGATAGTGAGGAGATGTTTTTACAGTGTGTCCTGGGGACAGGCAGCTAGCAGATAGTGAGATGTTTTTACAGTGTGTTCAGGGGACAGGCAGCTAGCAGTTGTGAGGAGATGTTTTTTACAGTGTGTCCTGGGGACAGGCAGCTAGCAGATAGTGAGAAGATGTTTTTTACAGTGTGTTCAGGGGACAGGCAGCTAGCAGATAGTGAGGAAATGTTTTTACAGTGTGTTCAGGGGACAGGCAGCTAGCAGATAGTGAGATGTTTTTACAGTGTGTTCTGGGGACAGGCAGCTAGCACCCAGTGAGGAGATGTTTTTTACAGTGTGTTCAGGGGACAGGCAGCTAGCAGATAGTGAGATGTTTTTACAGTGTGTTCAGGGGACAGGCAGCTAGCAGATAGTGAGGAGATGTTTTTACAGTGTGTCCTGGGGACAGGCAGCTAGCAGATAGTGAGGAGATGTTTTTTACAGTGTGTTCAGGGGACAGGCAGCTAGCAGATAATGAGGAGATGTTTTTTACAGTGTGTCCTGGGGACAGGCAGCTAGCAGATAGTGAGATGTTTTTTACAGTGTGTTCAGGGGACAGGCAGCTAGCAGATAATGAGGAGATGTGTTTTACAGTGTGTCCTGGGGACAGGCAGCTAGCAGATAGTGAGATGTTTTTTACAGTGTGTTCAGGGGACAGGCAGCTAGCAGATAATGAGGAGATGTTTTTACAGTGTGTCCTGGGGACAGGCAGCTAGCAGATAGTGAGGAGATGTTTTTTACAGTGTGTCCTGGGGACAGGCAGCTAGCAGATAGTGAGGAGATGTTTTTTACAGTGTGTCCTGGGGACAGGCAGCTAGCAGATAGTGAGGAGATGTTTTTACAGTGTGTCCTGGGGACAGGCAGCTAGCAGATAGTGAGGAGATGTTTTTTACAGTGTGTTCAGGGGACAGGCAGCTAGCAGATAGTGAGGAGATGTTTTTACAGTGTGTTCAGGGGACAGGCAGCTAGCAGATAGTGAGATGTTTTTTACAGTGTGTTCTGGGGACAGGCAGCTAGCAGATAGTGAGGAGATGTTTTTTACAGTGTGTCCTGGGGACAGGCAACTAGCAGATAGTGAGGAGATGTTTTTTACAGTGTGTCCTGGGGACAGGCAGCTAGCAGATAGTGAGGAGATGTTTTTTACAGTGTGTTCAGGGGACAGGCAGCTAGCAGATAGTGAGGAGATGTTTTTACAGTGTGTCCTGGGGACAGGCAGCTAGCAGATAGTGAGGAGATGTTTTTTACAGTGTGTTCAGGGGACAGGCAGCTAGCAGATAGTGAGGAGATGTTTTTACAGTGTGTCCTGGGGACAGGCAGCTAGGTGGTGAGAGATAGTGAGGAGATGTTTGCTGTTTGTGATAAAAAAAATGTTGCAGCCTAAAAAACGTGTGACATCGCTTAGAGCAGCTTTAAGGGGAGACACTAGACGCAAAAACATCATTTTAAATGTTTAAGTTTTGGGCTATTTTTGTATAAAATGTCTTTTTTCTGGACCAGTGGGGAAAAAAACATCCAAAATACACATAAAGGAGTTTATTTTACTTATCTTTGTCTGTTTGTGCCTGTAGACATTTCCTAAATTCACCAAAAGGAAGCATTAAATAATGCCTGATCTGTATATTTAACTATAAACATCAGAAAAGTTTTAACAGGAAAAATAGTTTTAATGTTTGTAACCAGCTGTGGAAGTTTTACGATATCTGTTAGTTCAAATATTTCCATAATCACCTGTGGTGTCTCCCATAAAAACTAAAATAGAAAATGTTTCGAGGATCATATTAAACACTTACTTACATACACTTACATAGAATGAGCTTGTGCATTTTCACAATGTAAGTGTGTGGATATTTAAATATATTTGGAGATTTGCGTCCCACCTTTTGAAGGCCAGACTTCCCAATACCACCCGGGTATTTTCACACCACTGCTGCATCTATTGGACAATCCATGCATTGAATTTAAATAGCAAATAAAAGAAAGCATAGACTGTATAATGCTGATGGACATATAGGGACCATAGACTGTTAATGTTAAAAGACCAAAAGCCATATTAGGCCAGACCAGTAGCAAAGACAACGCAGGCTGCTCAGTTTTCTCCCCATTATGACGTCATGCAATGCATTGTGGGGGGGGGGGGGATATCCAACACATCAATACAATGGATAACAGTTCAAATATTTACTACCAACAAGCAAATTGCACAAAAATTTAACCTCAAACATGGGCTTAACAAGGTTGTAATTACACATTCTACCATTGGAGCCAGTCTTTATTGAGCCTGCGTGTGTAGTACAGAGGAACCACCAGCAGGGGGCAGCAGTCCTGATTCAGCCATCTCGGGGCAGCTTAACCGCAACCCATTGGCTTGCTCCTTCCTCTTCCGGTTACGGCGACAGCAGGTATGGCGCCCCCCGGCTTACCTCCGAAACGTTACGATTATCTAATCCGCCGTAATCCTCCGTTTTAGAGGAAAACGTGAAGGTTTTTGAGTAGAGATGAAACAAAGAACGAGGGTGTTGCTAAGGATGTGGCAATTACAACAGATAGTTGTTTGTGGGAGACATTTAAAGATGCCGTCCCCGGGTCTCCAAGGCCGCCATAGCAACACTGGAATGAAAATGGAGTCGCACTAGCTAACAGCAGTGCTTAACTTTCATACCGAAATGACTTATAGAAACTTCTAGACACCATTGTCAAGTGAAGTAGTCGGTTTAACTCATTTCGGCCTGTTTTCTGTGTGCTAACATCAAAGGAAGCCGCTAACACTAGCGCTTACCACGGCTAGCAGCGTTAGCATGGTAGCATGTTCTAGAAATTCACCCGAATATCTGTTTTTATTTCAGCTTCAACATGGTGCAACGCCTGACTTACCGTCGTAGGTTGTCCTACAACACCGCCTCCAACAAGACCAGACTGTAAGTGAACTTTCTAACGTTGCTTGGGGAAGCTGACCAACAGCGTTGTATCTCCAGTTCTGCTAACTGCGCTTTCTCCCTGGTCCCGTTCTGGTCTGCAGGTCCCGGACGCCCGGTAACCGCATTGTGTACCTGTACACCAAGAAGGTCGGCAAAGCCCCCAAGTCTGCATGTGGCATCTGCCCAGGAAGGACTGCGTGGAGTAAGTAAAACCTTTTGTATTTGGGACTTTTAAGCTGTTACTGTGCTATAACACTACTGACTGAATAGGTGCATGCGTTTGAGGTCTGTGTGGCCCACATGGAACGGTCTAGTTAAATACTGGTTTTAAAGTATGGTTGAGGTTCTTCTAACATCTGTGCAACAACAAATAGCTATCTGTAGAACAAATAAGAAAATTAAAAAAAAAAAGTATATACCTTTATTAGACCCACAAGGGGAATTACAAGTCATGTCATTACCACCAGGCTGAATTACACACATGCATGTAGGTCCTAAATACATGCACTAATGGAGAGAGAGATGGGGGGGGGGGGCCTGAAGCAGTTGGGGGTTTGATGCTTTGGTCAAGAGCACCTCTCCAGCTACCAGTCCACCACCATACTTTGGTCTGTATGGGGACTTGATCCTGCGACCCTCAGGTTACCAACTCCCTACAGACTGTCTGACTCACTCAACGTGTCATGTAGTGTAAACAGGTGTTGTGCTTGGATGTGGTTAGGCTCTGAGCGTGTGGGGTGATGAGCCGACTGCAGCCTGCAAATACACCAGCCTTTGCTGCAGCAGCGTCAACACAGCTCCTTGACTTGTTGCGTAGATGTTTAAATGTTGGCCTTCTCCTGTAGGCCAATAGCGCCAAAACGGATACATACTACTCAAATGCATATGTACTATGAGAAGAGCGAATCTTGGTTATGTGGTAAACAATCTTAAGGTATGAACTTATCATTCTGCATTACTGCCCACAGCTGCCACAGAGAGAAGCATTTTACCAGAAGTCATGTATTTTTCCTCACTTTGCGTCCTGAAAGTTAATTGAGGAGTGATGTAACTGCTTATAGCCATTCAGCAATATTCCCCTCAACTATAAGTTGAAAAGTGGCAAAGCTAATGTGTTGGTCTTTCTACAAACATTACAGGAGTTTGCCAGTGCTTTTCATCTGAAATGGATGATAGGTAATGGGAGTCACAACGCTATTCACATGCAACTATTGACCTGGACTGGTATAGCTGGAATCAGGTTGTTTTACGTACTGTGCGTGCACTTAGTGAGCTTAAATCTTTTGTTAAACAGCACCCGCGTGACACAATATCAGTGGCAAAGGAACCATTTAGAGGCTGGAGGGATCCAGATAGACATTTTAAGATCCAGTCAAAAGGGACTTGAAAATAAAAAGCAGTTGCTGCTCATTCAATGCAACTATTACACTGATAACGCCGCTTGATTGAAATTGGTGCCTTGAGTAGTTGGCTTTAAAAGAGGTCTCAAATCAAATTATGGAGAACTAACTACTTGTTAGCCTGATTGTGAACTGTTTTATAATGTAGTATTTTACCTGTAAGGAGTCGTATACTACACCTGTAAGGAGTCGTATACTACACCTGTAAGGAGTCGTATTCTACCTGTAAGGAGTCGTATACTACTACACCTGTAAGGAGTCGTATACTACTACACCTGTAAGGAGTATGTAGATACTACACCTGTAAGGAGTATGTAGTATACTACACCTGTAAGGAGTATGTAGTATACTACACCTGTAAGGAGTATGTAGTATACAACCTGTAAGGACAACACACCAAAGTAAAGGTTTTCTTGATTATAGTCGAGCAGTAATGCAGATCTAGAAATATAAACTGGGTTAAAAGTGGTACACTGTAAAAACAAAAGGGGACAATACATTTTAATGAACATTTTCACAAATGTAAATATGCCAGATCGTAGCCTTCGGCTAATTTCCATCTGCAGACCCCTGGCAGGTTGATGGCACACAAAAAATAATAAATGCATACAAATACACTATACACTACACACAGGCTATATACAGAGAAACAAGGACAAGAACGGTGATCACATCATGTCAGAACAGACAGTCACAAGAAGAATGGAGACAACGGACATATAGAGACAAAAAAAACATCGACACAAACCACAATTTTGCACATGCCCTGTCTAACCTGATATTGCACTGACCCATATAACACCACCCTATATTGCACTGATCCACATTTTTAATAATGCAGTAACTCTGTTTTTACGTCTGATATATGAAAATTCACTAAACACGATCCCAAGTTTGCGTGTCCCTCAGCCACACGTTTAAAGGACTCCTAAAGATAGGAGGACTTGTGCTTTCCCTCACTGACGGTGGACTACTAGTCCAGAAGCTCACTCCCTGATACGACATCTGAGCATGTTTCAGATGACTTGTCCTTGTTGGTTGTCATGTTAACTCCTCCAGGTCGGTATACATCAGTGGTCTCGTTGTGGTTCTCTTCCAGATCCGGGCTGTTAGACCTCAGGTTTTGATGAGGCTCTCCAAGACCAAGAAGCACGTCAGCAGGGCCTACGGGGGCTCCATGTGCGCCAAGTGTGTGCGTGACAGGTAAAGAGAAACCTTTCCCCTTTTCTTCTTAAGCAACTAGAATGAGTTTTGAATGGCTGATGCGTTGCGTCTAATAACTGTCTCTTGGTTTTATTCTCAGGATCAAGCGTGCGTTCCTGATCGAGGAGCAGAAGATCGTCGTCAAGGTGCTCAAGGCACAGGCACAGAGCCAGAAATCAAAGTAAAATGTATTTGTATGGCCACAATAAAAAATGACAAATCCATTTTCTGTTGTGATTTGCAACGTGTTGCTGCCTTTAACTGAAAGGAAGACATCCATGAGACAGTCTGAACTGTAAAAACCTTCTCCTGATAACTTGGGGTTTATTGTAGACAAGCTATGTTGAACAAATACCAAAAACTACCCTTTTAAAATGTTAGGATCTGAAAATTCAGCCCAATACAATATGGTTTAAAAAGATTGTTCTAGTTTCATATAACGTTAAAAGTGACACTCTCAACACTTTGCAGGAAAACAGCAAACACTTGTTCTTTTAAATTTTTCTTAAAATGACAGTTCCTTCCTGTGAAGTGCTTTAATTCCCTATTGCACCATCCTATTACCAATGGGTTATTACTCTGTGATTTTGGGAAGATGGAGTTGTGATTTGGCTTGAATAAATCACGGTGTTAAGTCTCAAATTTACCTAATCTAATTAATCTAAGTAGTGTGCTCCAGGTCTTAAACAAATAATTTGAAACGGTCTTAATTTCCCTAAGTCTAACACTTAATTTATTTTGATTCCATTATTACAACTGAGACCAACATGCAGCTTATATTGCAGCCAATCATTTTCCATGTAATTGGTGCGAGTCCCTTTCTGATTGGACCACACGATGACTTTATTCTTCAGTTTTGGGGAAGTGTGAGTTAACGATCGTGGTTTAATTTAAACTGGATATATGGCTCAGTTGATGTGATAAATGGCATTAAATTTCATTAAAATGTCTAAAATCTGACGGTGAAACCTGCAGAAACATAATAAATAATTCTCATCAGTCATAAGAAAACTTTACCACGGCCTATAGCGGTAAATATGATGATAAAGCAGTTAAAATGTATTATCTACTGGATTAAAAAGCATTTCCATGCACTACACTGGACCAAGTGTCAATCAATAAAATCAATGCCGGTTATTGGAAGTTGTGATGAACATGAACTAACCACATGGATTATGTTTACAGCGTAAAACTATCTACTTCCGTTTCTACGTTCCACAATAAAAGCCCGATTTATATTTTCTCAAACGCGTCATCACAACGAATTTGATTCCGACTTTTTGTTGCTTTCAAAGTACACAGAACTAGAAATACATCTAAACAAGGACAACAAAGTACATACACAGAACTAGAAATACATCTAAACAAGGACAACAAAGTACATACACAGAACTAGAAATACATCTAAAACAAGGACAACAAAGTACATAGAACTAGAAATACATCTAAACAAGGACAACAAAGTACATACACAGAACTAGAAATACATCTAAACAAGGACAACAAAGTACATACACAGAACTAGAAATACATCTAAAACAAGGACAACAAAGTACATAGAACTAGAAATACATCTAAACAAGGACAACAAAGTACATAGAACTAGAAATACATCTAAAACAAGGACAACAAAGTACATACACAGAACTAGAAATACATCTAAAACAAGGACAACAAAGTACATACACAGAACTAGAAATACATCTAAAACAAGGACAACAAAGTACATACACAGAACTAGAAATACATCTAAAACAAGGACAACAAAGTACATACACAGAACTAGAAATACATCTAAAACAAGGACAACAAAGTACATAGAACTAGAAATACATCTAAACAAGGACAACAAAGTACATAGAACTAGAAATACATCTAAAACAAGGACAACAAAGTACATAGAACTAGAAATACATCTAAACAAGGACAACAAAGTACATACACAGAACTAGAAATATGTCTAAACAAGGACAACAAAGTACATACACAGAACTAGAAATACGTCTAAACAAGGACAACAAAGTACATACACAGAACTAGAAATACATCTAAAACAAGGACAACAAAGTACATACACAGAACTAGAAATACATCTAAAACAAGGACAACAAAGTACATAACAGAACTAGAAATACATCTAAAACAAGGACAACAAAGTACATACACAGAACTAGAATACATCTAAAACAAGGACAACAAAGTACATAGAACTAGAAATACATCTAAACAAGGACAACAAAAAGTAAATAGAACTAGAAATACATCTAAAACAAGGACAACAAAGTACATAGAACTAGAAATAATCTAAACAAGGACAACAAAGTACATACACAGACTAGAAATATGTCTAAACAAGGACAACAAAGTACATACACGAACTAGAATACGTCTAAACAAGGACAACCAAAGTACATAGAACTAGAAATATGTCTAAACAAGGACAAAAGTACATACACAGAACTAGAAATATGTCTAAACAAGGACAACAAAGTACATACACAGAACTAGAATATGTCTAAACAAGGACAACAAAGTACATACACAGAACTAGAAAATATGTCTAAACCAAGGACAACAAAGTACATAGAACTAGAAATATGTCTAAACAAGGACAACAAAGTAATACACAGAACTAGAAATATGTCTAAACAAGGACAACAACAGTACATACACAGAACTAGAAATATGTCTAAACAAGGACAACAAACACATAGAACTAGAAATATGTCTAAAACAAGGACACAAAGTACTACAGAACTAGAAATATGTCTAAGCAAGGAAAACAAAGTTACATACACAGAACTAAAATATGTCTAAACAAAAAAAAAAAAAAAAAAAAAGAAATAAAACACAAAACAAGGAAAACAAAGTACATACACAGAACTAGAAATAATCTAAAACAAGGACAACAAAGTACATAGAACTAGAAATAATCTAAACAAGGACAACAAAGTACATACACAGAACTAGAAATATGTCTAAACAAGGACAACAAAGTACATACACAGAACTAGAAATATGTCTAAAACAAGGACAACAAAGTACATAGAACTAGAAATACATCTAAACAAGGACAACAAAGTACATACACAGAACTAGAAATATGTCTAAACAAGGACAACAAAGTACATACACAGAACTAGAAATACGTCTAAACAAGGACAACAAAGTACATAGAACTAGAAATATGTCTAAAACAAGGAAACAAAGTACATACACAGAACTAGAAATACGTCTAAACAAGGACAACAAAGTACATAGAACTAGAAATATGTCTAAACAAGGACAACAAAGTACATACACAGAACTAGAAATATGTCTAAAACAAGGACAACAAAGTACATACACCGAACTAGAAATATGTCTAAACAAGGGACAACAAAGTACATACACAGACTAGAAATACGTCTAAACAAGGACAACAAAGTACATAGAACTAGAAATATGTCAAACAAGGACAACAAAGTACATACACAGAACTAGAAATACGTCTAAACAAGGACAACAAAGTACATAGAACTAGAAAATGTCTCAAAAACAAGGACACAAAGTACATACACAGAACTAGAAATACATCTAAAACAAGGACAACAAAGTACATAGAACTAGAAAATGTCTAAAACAAGGACACCAAAGTACATACACAGAACTAGAAAATGTCTAAAACAAGGACAACAAAGTACATACACAGAACTAGAAATATGTCTAAACAAGGACAACAAAGTACATACACAGAACTAGAAATACGTCTAAACAAGGACAACAAAGTACATAGAACTAGAAATATGTCTAAAACAAGGACAACAAAGTACATACACAGAACTAGAAATACGTCTAAACAAGGACAACAAAGTACATAGAACTAGAAATATGTCTAAAACAAGGACAACAAAGTACATACACAGAACTAGAAATATGTCTAAAACAAGGACAACAAAGTACATACACAGAACTAGAAATATGTCTAAACAAGGACAACAAAGTACATACACAGAACTAGAAATACGTCTAAACAAGGACAACAAAGTACATAGAACTAGAAATATGTCTAAAACAAGGACAACAAAGTACATACACAGAACTAGAAATACGTCTAAACAAGGACAACAAAGTACATAGAACTAGAAATATGTCTAAAACAAGGACAACAAAGTACATACACAGAACTAGAAATACATCTAAACAAGGACAACAAAGTACATAGAACTAGAAATATGTCTAAAACAAGGACAACAAAGTACATACACAGAACTAGAAATATGTCTAAAACAAGGACAACAAAGTACATACACAGAACTAGAAATATGTCTAAAACAAGGACAACAAAGTACATACACAGAATAGAAATATGTCTAAAACAAGGACACCAAAGTACATAGAACTAGACAATATGTCTAAACAAGGACAACAAAGTATACACAGAACTAGAAATATGTCTAAACAGGACAACAACGTACATAGAACTAGAAATATGTCTAAAACAAGGACAACAAAGTACATACACAGAACTAGAAATATGTCTAAACAAGGACAACAAAGTACATACACAGAACTAGAAATATGTCTAAACAAGGACAACAAAGTACATACACAGAACTAGAAATACATCTAAAACAAGGACAACAAAGTACATAGAACTAGAAATACATCTAAACAAGGACAACAAAGTACATACACAGAACTAGAAATATGTCTAAACAAGGACAACAAAGTACATACACAGAACTAGAAATATGTCTAAAACAAGGACAACAAAGTACATAGAACTAGAAATACATCTAAACAAGGACAACAAAGTACATACACAGAACTAGAAATATGTCTAAACAAGGACAACAAAGTACATACACAGAACTAGAAATACGTCTAAACAAGGACAACAAAGTACATAGAACTAGAAATATGTCTAAAACAAGGACAACAAAGTACATACACAGAACTAGAAATACGTCTAAACAAGGACAACAAAGTACATACACAGAACTAGAAATACATCTAAACAAGGACAACAAAGTACATAGAACTAGAAATATGTCTAAAACAAGGACAACAAAGTACATACACAGAACTAGAAATATGTCTAAAACAAGGACAACAAAGTACATACACAGAACTAGAAATATGTCTAAAACAAGGACAACAAAGTACATACACAGAACTAGAAATACATCTAAGGACAACAAACCTGAACAAGGTAAATGTACAATTATTTTAAGAGTCACCTTAATATTATGCAAATATTTCAAATTAAATGCATGTATTATACATAGCCCGTAGAAACAGTCTGTGGTATTAAAAAGCTTTGTTGAAACGGTTCAAAAAAAAAAAAAAAAAAAAAAGATGTACATCCGGGACACGTCAACACAGGAGCTGCGCAGACGCATCCCGGCCAGCGGCAGCGGTTCTTCTCCATCGCTAGGCGACATCTTCATAAAACATGGAGACGTTGTACAGTATGCCGTTCGCAGTGCTGGAGTGTCCTAATGTGAAGCTGAAGAAGCCG
>NW_022605295.1:0-12561 GCF_008692095.1 Etheostoma spectabile | reverse complement strand
GACTAGAATAGAGTTGAGTACAGAAGAATAGAATAGGGAAAGAGTGGATTTGTTCAAAGGGCTGGGAAATACAAATTACAACAAAAAAAAGTCCAGTCAAAGTTAGATACCTTTTTATATGCTGTAGATATCCATGATAGATACACATAATTATAATATAATTTTGAAATTCAAACTCCTTTTTTCCCTCCATTATCTCATGTTATCGCTTTGCCTTTTTTACTTCCTCTATCACTCCTCCCTCTGCCTTTCTATTGCTCACTCATTCATCTCCTTCACGTGTTTGCTTTTGCATTTTTTTTCGCTCAGTCACTCTCTCTCCATTTGCTCTCTCTTCTCTTTTAAATGTAACTATTTATCTTGTGACCTTAACAAGGCAGGCGGATGATTTAAGTAGACACCACCAGTGTGTGTGCTTGTGTGTTTGAGTGAGAGAGAGAGAACGACACACCTTTATTTATTCCCTTCTCTCTCTATCTTTATCTCTCCCTCTCTGAACTAGCCCTTAGATATACATTGAGCCAAACGGTGATGTCACAATAAATCTCACTCAGTGCCTAGGCATGCTATTACACACTTTCACTTAATAAATACTCTGTCTGTATGTGTGTGTGTGTGTTTGTTGGTTTGTGTGTGGGTGGTGTGTTACCAGAACATACACTTAGCATATTTAACTGACTCATAATGATGGCTTACGGGTCTGTGTGTGTAAACAGACGGGAAAAGCAGTGAGATGCCGATACGTTTCATCTGAGCTATAGGCCTGCTGTCTGACTTGCTTACACTCATCTGACCTTTAACATGAGAGTGGTGATATTATGTTCATTGTTTGAGAATTGAGGTCATTTAATTAAGAATTTTAGAGCCTGACCTGCCATGTAGCCCCATAATAACACTCCAATAATCCTCAGTATGGGGGTTTCCCGCCATGGCACATGTTATACAGATTTCTACCTTTATAATTTGGTTTTAATGGACACATTCTTTTAAATTCAGCAACTAAGGAATATATATAGAAAACTCTCCAAGGAATAAATATTTGTATTGATTTTTGTGGTACTTTGCTGCACAAATTTGCACATCAATAATTGTTTATTTTTATTGCAGTTTACCTAATGGAAGTCCTTGTTAGGTTGACAAGTCTTTATTTTTTACTACGTAAGACTCAATGATGGCTGTGCATGTAACTTTAAGTTGGCCCATCTCAACAATCATAGTCCTGTCTCATCTTATCTAAGATAAGATTACTTATCTAAGAATTATCAATTAACAATAACAATCACTTATCTCTCAGAAAATCCTAATCCATATATGCATTGTACATAGTAGTAATGATCAATATTGCAGATTTGTGTCATCTTTTCTAAGCACAGATAGATTCATGTTGAAATTTATTATGTGCGATTGTTGACAATAATGACTCATTTGCATGCTAGAATACAACCCTGACTGCCAGCAGGCGTATTCAAAGAAGTAATATCAATGTGAGGCCACATTATGCCATGACTATGTACAAAAAAGCACTCATGTCATGTTACGCTGTATTTTGGTACTTTTGTCACATCAAGCTGTACTTTTTAAATGTTGGTATTAATGGGATCGAAACTGTTTAGATTTATATCTTGAAAAGTGTTTGTTCCTTGACTGACCTTCCTTACTCCATTTGAGTGGATGATTCTAGCCACCATCATTGCCAACTGCATCGTCTTGGCTCTGGAAAACATTTGCCTGATGGGGACAAGACGCCGCTGTCTGAGCGCTAGTAAGTCAAACAGGCATGATACAGTATGGGAGCCAAATGTAAACATGATAAAGTCCAGGTGACAGTTCTGGCTGATTGATTTTACTTCAGGGAAGATAAATCAGCTACTTCTACTGAAAGAGGCAGACAAACAAGGATTTTTTTTTCACCTCGAAAATATTGTAATGATACAGATATCTATGCACTACAGATACCAAAGAAATATATAGTCTATACACAATATTGATGAAGAGACAATTCAAAGAGAAATATGCTAATTTATATTCAAATGAAAACTTGAGTGTGCAGTTATGAAGTTATAAAAGACAAAGTAGATGCACACAAATTCTCTAATATCTCTACATAGCCACACTGAAGTTGATACATATTTATGAAAATGATTCTTCTGTAGACAAACTTATATAGCTACTGATAGGTGTCTCAATGTGTCTCTGTCTTTGTCCATCCCTCTTTACCTTCCTTTCTCCCTTCTTTACCGCCTTGCTTCCTTAACTTACTCTTTCTCCCTCCCTCCCTCCCTCCCTTGCTCCTCAGGATGATACAGAGCCGTACTTCATAGGGATCTTCTGTTTTGAGTCTGGAATAAAGATCCTGGCACTTGGGTTCGCCTTCCACAAAAACTCCTACCTGAGGAATGGATGGAACGTCATGGACTTTGTGGTGGTGCTCACAGGGTGAGTGGCAAGCAAATAGACCCTAGCTGAGCAGACACCTATTACAAACACACAGATACAGTACATGCACAGTATGAAGCCTCCCTGCATCAACACATTAAAAAAATGCACACACAAGGTCAAATTAGGATGGGATTTTCCCTTTTCTAATCAACTAAAAGAGCAAATGTCATGTTTTTTAGTGTGTGTGTGTGTGTGTGTGTGTGTGTGTGTGTGTGTGTGTGTGTGTGTGTGTGTGTGTTTGTGTGTGTGTGTGGGTGTGTGTGTGTGTGAGAGAGAGTGTCCTATCCCTTCTCCTTGCTCTAATGAATGGCCCCTCTGGGCAAGGCAGCAGTCAGATCACAGAGCAGAACTGCAGGCAGCCAGCCCTGGGTAGTGGACAAATGTCACCACAGTACACACAGAGAGTGATGGGAAGGCGGGGGGACACAGAGGGGGGAAGAGACATTGGATCGACGGTATAAAGTGAGAATTTGCAAACATTCACAGGGGTTGGTAGATAAATAAAAACGGGAGAAGCAATGACAACTAATAAATAGTGCAGTAATTGAAGGTAAGAAAAACAGAGAGGGAAAAACTCTCCCTCCAAAAAAAGTGAGGGTTTGCAGTACAATAACTCTAACATAAAATAGGATTACAATCGAGATTTAGACAATTTTTTAACAGCCAAACTGGGTAGATGTATGAAGGCCAACAATGAAAAAGTGGTCAGCTTTAGATGCAAACTGATTTATATTTGGTGCACTGAGTTGTCTATGCTAGATGGTTCTGTTTTCCCAACACGTGTCTATCTGTTGATCAATCCAACCCTTGACAAATCACATTCCTTCATTAAAGACACCTTTTATCTATTGCAGGCTGTGTGATGGTATGCGCACAACTGCCACATGCTGCTGTATAGGTGCAGTTTGTGTCAACTGTACTATACATGACTGTGATTGTATAAGTGATCAGTTAGTGAAAAGATTAAAATCTGTATTAAATGCGTTCTGTATTAAATGTTATTATTTATGTAATAATACTCTCAGTTAACTGGACCATGAAACTGCATTTTGACAGCAGCAGTAATACTGTTTTCCTGTGTAATTCATTCATTGGATAAGTCACAAAGTTAAACTGTGTTACACACACACACACACACACACACACACTCACTCTGAGTGAGTCAGCACTGAAGGGGAATTTAAGCTACTGCGTTAAAGCCATCCATAGGTACGTATGTAGGTATGTGTGTACAAACCTACGCCGTAGGCTGATCTGCACCTCTCCAAATATGTAACTACACATCACGGCGACGCAGACCACGACAACTGTGATTGGTGCACTCTTGAACATGAAATCAGGGAGAGGGTTAACATTTCCTGCAAGAACTTTCCCTCTGTGGTCAGAAAGCACAGAGGAGACACTTTGTTTCTCCCTCTACGCCTTCAGCGTTGGTACTTGCTTCTAAGCTAATCCCTATCACTCTCTCATTTACCCTACCACACACTCCCAAGCATACACACATGCTCTGCTATTTTATTAAAGAGATATGCTAGGACGACGCATACACCAGCGCACAAGTATAAGCCTCAGGCCACTTACAAAGGCTACGGAATAAGCTCTGCGTAGAGCCCCCACAGAAGCATAAATCCTGCTTCAGTCTGGCAGTATTTCCTCATGCTTTAATAAGAGCAATCGTGAAGCCAAGCTCATCGCAGCGTGGCACAACAGCGTGACTGTCATAGAGAAGACGAGTGAGAAGACAAGTGTCAGCAAGACAGCAGGAAGTAGCGAGATGCAGAGAGGAGGAAGGAAAAGGAAAGAGAGGTAGAGTAGAACAAAGCAATGCAGTCCTTAACACTTCCAGTAAATGTCTGGTCTCACATACCCCCCCATCCCCTCTTTGTTTCATAATAGAAAGCTTATGTTTTGACAGTGAAACCCTCTGAGCAAGCATTTGCCGGTGTTTAATGTGAGATGTTGATCCAACATGCAAGTAGCACATTCATGGATACAGGGATGTGTACACACACATCCACGTGTGTGTGTGTGCGTGTGTGTGTGTGCGTGTGTGTGTGTGTGTGTGTGTGTGTTGTGTGTGGTGTGTGTGTGTGACAATCATATTAGCTAATTCGTTGCTAAAATAACAATGAAAATGCTACGCTATTGATTTTAGACCAGGGTTTTGTTGGTCAATGGCACGACACTTTTTGATGTTGCAAGATAGCAATACGCCAAGAATTCACCTGAACACAGCTCCCTGTAAGACCAACACGCCCCACAGGCGCAAAGATGGGCGCAGGTGCATTTGCTGTTTAAATGACGTCGGGCTTGTACGGGAAATTGACCACTGCGTCGGTCTTAAACAACAAATGCACTCTTGTCTTTGCGCTGGCTGCGCACTGCGCCAGGTGCAAGATACGACCCTATGACTGTAATGACAAACCATCTCTCAAAATTGTAACGCAAAGTACTTCCTGACTTTGTTTGTTGAAACCAACAAACATGGGCATTGCTGTATGCGTTGAGACTCTTAAGACTCCCTTTTGGCTGCATCCCTAATATTTTAAGTGGTCTGGCTAGGACATGGAGATCATCCATCATGGGTGTGGCAAACAAGCATTCTCGGACAATAGATTCATGCTGGGTCCTCCATTCAGTATCAATAGGCTGTTGGTAGACTCTTCAGATGTGATGTGTCTGCTGGCCTCCAGGGGATCACTGCTCATCTGTACTGATTGGTAATAGTCATGCAACCAAAATAAAAATAATGGAGTAGTAGTAGTAGTAGTCACCTAATAACTACATTTTAACCAAAAATGGTTAGTCAGAAGGTCTGTGGCAAGAAATTTGGCTAAAACTTGATCAAATTGTGGATGGGGACAGTCCAGGAAGTAACAAATCATTCGGTCACCTATGAACCTATTAGTTCAGTGAAAATGACTAAAAGTTTGAGTTGGTGAGGCACTAAGTGCATGCTCAGATTTAGAGAAAGGAAGTAGAGCAAGATGTAAAAAATGAGTAAAATAAAGAAAAAGTAAACAATATATATATTTTGCTATGTAAACAGCCATAGAACACACCCAGTGGCTGTGTCAACCAGCTGTGATACAATTTTGCAGTAAAGCAGAAGCTGCAGCAAGATGTACAGACAGAGAATATGCTGCAGCACTTACACCACAAGCACATTCCCAAAACATTATGTACACTGACTGAAGTCAATACATTTTACATGCACGCACGCACACACACACACACACACACACACGCACGCACACCACACACACACACACACACACACACACACACACACACACACACACATTCTTTGTTGTGTGCTCTCTATGAATGGGGGTTGTGTTTTAGCAGTGCAGCTCTTTGAAGATGAAAGACTACTTGGCCTTTCTACCTACCCCTAGACAAAACCTTTGATAGCACACTGACCAAAGTATGCACACACACACACACACACACACATACACACATACATACACACACACACACACACATTCACACACAAACACACACTTACATACGCACACACATATGCACACACATTTCCACTTCAAACATTCCTTTTCATTTCTAGTGTATCCTAGTGCACTTCCATGCGTGACACATATGAAGACAAACACACCAATGACACTTAATGTGTCTGAATAGATTAGCTATTCACTCCACAACCTTCTTGGATGTCAGCAAATTTGTGTGCTCCTGTTTCTGTGCCCAAGTGTGTGCGTGTTGGGGTGACCTATCTCTTGTTGTAAATTGTGCGAGTGATTTTGCTCTGGGAATAAGCTAGTTGTTTTTAATGCCCAGTGCCCACTATTGATTATTAGTCCAATTACCCTTAGTTTACAGCCAGTCTTGCCTTGCATCCCCCGCTCATTACTCCTTCTTGTTGCTAGAGTTCTTTGTTTCTGTATGGACTTCTGTACTGAAGCTGTGTGTGTGACATTTTCTTCTAGAAGGAATAATATGATATACCTGTATATTGATATTATTATATTGACAATATTAGATAGATAGATAGATAGATAGATAGATAGATAGATAGATAGATAGATAGATGATCTTATGAACACCCTTGCTTGCAAAGGTAGGATATATTATTAATATTAGAGAGCATTTATAAATATTATGAGATAAATTAAGTATGAATTAGTTGAATCATGGTAATATAGGAAAGCAAGGAGACAAGGAAAGTGGAGAGTTTGGAGAAGAGATGAAGTGATTTGGTCAGTGATGTGGACAGAAATAATTAGCCACAGTTAGCTGAAGTCAGCAGGAAAGCAGGCGGAGAGAGCGGGCAAAAAAGATTGTGTTTGTATAATGTGTTGGTGTCCCATGAGAACGGGTCGGTGGGGAGATTGTGTAATAGCAATATTGCTTAATGTGTTTCTCTCTGCGTTCCTCTGCATACAGTGCAGGTGTGTTACCTCTGTGTGGATGTGTTCAAGTGTATAAGGTGGGCTGTAGGTAGCATCTCTGTCCCTAGCAAGCAAGAAATTGTTGTCCATTGGTTATTCCAAATGACCTACTTTCTAGTGTGCATATGTGAATAAAATTACTCTCACTCAATATGTTTGATCTCCAACCAGCGCTTGTGTAGATGTGTGTGTCTGTGTGTGCTATCCATGTGCCTTTTTTATGTTTGTTTGTGCATATGTGTGTTTGCCTGTGTGAGTTGTGATGAATTTACATTATAGAGAGAAGAGATGAGAAAAAAACAATCAATCATGCTCCTCCCTTGGCCCTGTTACCAAGGTGATACAGAGATTCTATCAATGAGCCAAGGTCCCTGTTGCCATGGAAACACTTATGAATGAGAAAGGGCCCAGTAACCGTGGAGATGGTGTGAATGAGGACTGCCTCATCGGCTTGACACAGTTTGTGACGGCAGATGCTTTTTTAGAAACTAAATTCTTCATTATTACCATCATCATTGTCAACCTCATCATTGTCATCATCATCATCATCACCACATCAATCATCCGTAGTAATCATTATCAGTGTTATATACTATTTTACTATAGTCATGCCACAGAAAACAAATGACATAACAATGAAGTAATGCAAAGAATGATCAGAGATACAAAACAGACATACTAACATGTAATACAGTGTATATGAAAAATGGGTGTGTGGGTGTGTGTGTGTGTGTGGTGTGTGTGTGTGTGTTGTGTGTGTGTGTGTGGTGTAGTGTGTGTGTGTGGGTGTGTGGGTGGGTGTGGTGTGTTGGTTCATGCACATGCATTCACACCCATACAGCTTTTATTGTATTTTGGAAATCACAAGGTGACTATCCTATCATATTGTTTATTATTCTATCTGCTTTGTGGAGTCTGACTGTACTCGTTTTATCATTATCTTTTATTAAAACTATTCCTTTCTGTTCATTGTTTCCTTTCCCTTGGGCAATACACTGTGTTTCACCTTCCCTTCCTACGGCTCCTGCCTCTCCCTTTAGTGCAGTGGTGTGTGTCACTGTGTTGCCTAGTGTCTTCTAGGCTAAAGCACTAAATCTTTACCTGCTTTGGGGTGATGTAGGTAGCTAAGCCCCTGTACTATCCCCTCCATTTGAAGCAGAATGCTCCACAATATTATACTGTTATTAAGATACTTGCACTATACATTAGTAAAAATATAACAATGTGGTCAAGTAATAAAACAACCTACTAACCCTAAATCCTTAAATATGAATATATTTCCCATTTACTAATGAGAAAATACCAAAAAAAGATAAGCAAAACACTTGGGACTATGACATTTTACAACAACCTAATGAATATATTGATATTTCAATGGCTACAGTACAATGTACATGTGTAATGTTTTAAGTGTGGTGTTATAAAAAAGTTTGTTAAAAGTTTTTAAAGGTAAAAATACTGTGAAATGTCAAAACTTTCAATCCACAGGGAAATGCACACAGCCTCAGAAACAGTGCTTTTAACACGAGCAGTCAGGACTTTGTACGGTTGTGTTTTCACAATATATATATATAGTAAATTGCCGCTTCAGTGCCATTGCAGTCATCTCAAGCTGCAGTGACGGGCGCGCGGACGCAGATGCGGCAGAACCAGAAACGCTGACAAATTAGAGCAGACGGGTTTTTTCAGGAGGGGCTCAAAGAGACGAGCACTAAAACAGAGCGGTTCAGACAGAGGAGAAACAATACAGGTATATTCAGACAGACAGCGTGAGGAAAAAATAATGAGTTTTTTTGGAAAATAAAGCATGTAAACATGTTCTAGGAGAAACCTAAATACAAAATGAAGTTAACAACTTAGGTAATTATTGGCTGCTATTATACGATGATACCAATAATTAGCTATCACTAATAAGCACAGTAGTTGAGCTATAATTTGAACCTGCTCTATCTGTAAAGTATCTCAAGATAACTCGTGTTATGAATTGATACTATAAATAGAATTGAATTGAATGTTTTATTATTTCTTTGGGACATGTCGAATATAGGGTTTGGTGAGTTGACAAATGGCACATCTGCCATGATGTTTTAGCCACACACACAGCTGAAGTACAGTTTTGCCTTGTGACCAAACCAGGAGCATGTGATGAGGCATTTGATATTGCACAATGCCATTACAAGGGCTCTAGACTAGTGATGGAGACATAGCACTGGGGGGAGGGGGGGGGGTGTTTGCTCCTGGTAATTCAATACAGCATCACCCATAGATTCTGGGTAGGTATTCTTTTTTCCTTCTTGCCAATTTCATAGGTTTCCAAGCAATGCAGGTGACTTTTAAACTGTGATTAAGGCCTCTGCTGTGCTGCTGTGTCACTGGGCTTTAGTGGAACAGAGGGAAGTGAAAATGTGTCAGAGAGATGGAAAGAGAGAGAGAAGTGGGAAGGAGGATGATCACAGTGTGCGTCAGACGAGGGAACTGACTGGAAGTCTGGCGGCACAAGGGAACATCTTAACTATCTGAAGAGCACGCATACACACATTGCTGTTTACAAGTCATCATTCAGATGAAGGGTGATACAGGTGCTGTAACACACACCATAACACGTTTACTCTTGCAGCCTGGCACGGCTCGAAGAGTAACATTTCAAACATACCAAGAATAAAAATAAGTAGAAATAAGCAAGTCAGCATCTCTGATCTCACCATCTGCCAGTGCTCGCTCTCTCACTCTCTCACTGCCTTTTCTCTCTTGCTCGTCTCTCCATGCCTCTGACTTTGTCCTCCTTTCATCTCCCTCTCCTCCCCATCACTCCATCTCTCCTTTTTCATTTTATAGTCCCTCTGTCATCCTGTTACAAAACACTGTCCTTTCAGCCATCCCTTCTCGTCCTGATACACTTCTCTGTCCTACTTCACTTGTCAGCTCTATTGATCAGCTCAGCTCTTACAGGATTACATATACTGCTCACCCAGTTGCTTGTAATGACCTGGCATGGGGCTGGTTTAAGAGTGTGGTGTGTGTGTGTGTGTGTGTGGGTGGTGTGTGTGGTGTGTGTGTTGTGTGTGTGTGTGTGGTGTGTGTGGTGTGTGTGGGTGTGGGTGTGTGTGGTTGTGTGTGTGTGTGTGTTGGTGTGTGTGTGTGGCTGATGACTGACTTAGAGTAACAAGCTTGACCAACTTAAAACTGATGTGTTTGCACACTTGTGCATTTGTTTCTTTCACTTAGGATCCTGTCCACTGTGGGTTCAGATTTCGACCTGCGGACCCTCAGGGCTGTGCGTGTATTAAGACCCTCAAACTGGTGTCCGGTATTCCTAGTAAGTCAAAACTCGTCATGCATAGAAAAATATACTCTTTTTTATTTTATTTTTTTATTTTCAGTTTTTCACCAGCCTTCATCCCAAAAACTTTCTTTTTTTTCTTTTTTTAACTTTTTTAAGAAAATTACATTCCAGTTTCAGATTTATTGGAGGATCAAAATAGCACGGAGAAGCATTTTGTGTCAAAAGTTTTATGCAGCTTCTATGTTCTGCCTAATGCACCCAAAGTGTTCAAACAAAAGTGGTTCTTCTATGCACTCTCTTCTCCTTTTTAAATGTTATAAGCGGCTGTAGTGTTCCAGCACCACTGCAGTGTTATTAATAGCGGGACTCCACTACAGGGCTGAACAAGCAAACCAAGGCTTCTCATCATAAAAGTCATTTTATTTCCTCTGAAGACCAAACTAGAGTTTCATTCCATATGTGATATACATTTGAAATATGTGATTGGTTTTCACAAAACAACCATTAGTATTTAATAAGACTACTTTAAAAGTGGCCTTTGATACCATGTGTTTGTCAGAAAAAACATATTGGACAACAACGTCTGGTATGATTGACCTCAACTACATGTGTAGCATATACTGACTATATTGTGTGATTACAGTTCAATCCCTCTGTTACATACTGTAGTGTACCAGGTACAGCCTGCTTCCTCCAATGGGGGGGCAGCAAACTAAGTATGTGATGTAGTCATACACCCATGGTCTTATCATATCTATGGTTATCAGTATGACAACACTGAACATTAAACAGCTGGTAATGGAGGAAAATTAAGGGATTTCTTTTTTAGAGAGTTTACTGTACTGCTAACTAAATAGAGGAGGAAAAAGCAGTTGCACCTTGTGACCTTTCAGATTCCTGCACCTGATTGTAATAGTGAAAAGACTCGGAATGAAATTGATGATGAATGTTAATGATTATAAAAGTATTAATTCTGTATACACTGGTGTCCTCCAGGTTACAGGTGGTGCTCAAATCCATCATGAAGGCCATGATTCCGCTGCCTGCAAATTGCCTGCTTCTTTTCTTTGCCATCCTCATGTTCGCCATCATCGGCCTGGAGTTCTACATGGGCAAATTCCACACAACCTGCTTTGACAATCACACAGGTAAAAGTGTGCGTGCGGCATGTGCGTGTGTGCGTGCCATTATTGCTATGGTTTAATTGGCTAAGGGGTTGCTCCAATCAAGACATGTTCTGGTTCAAATGAACAACAATAGTTAACAAAATAACACATTGGTGTTAAAATGTTAATAGTACGTCCATATCATTTGGCCTATACTTGTATCTGATACAAATATATATTGTGCATTGTCCCTGATAAATGAACAACAAATAAATACACTACATGTTTATGGATGGGAAATTAGTCTAGTCTAATGAATGTAGTTTGAAATGAGAATCCCTCATTTCCTATGTATTACTTCACATATTTTAATTCCAGAAAGTAAGAGGCAAAATTATATTTTGAGCCAAAGGATAGCACTTGCTGTTCTTAAAAACAAAACAACAATTTGCATATGCCTTCTTTTTGTTTTAAAACACCTCCCCACTTTGGACTATGTTCAGGTGAGATTCGAGAAGAGTTTCCATGTGGGACAGAGCCTCCGTCTCACGGCTGTGTCCAGAGGGTACCATGTGTAGACAGTACTGGCTGGGACCAAATTATGGCATCACCCAGTTTGACAACATCCTGTTTGCTATCCTCACCGTCTTCCAGGTATCACCATGGAGGGCTGGACTGACCTGCTCTACTATGTATGTACTGCTGAACAGTGTTCGGAACCCACTTATTGTCCTCCTCAGCCTCTCCAAGAAAACAGAGCATGTGTATATGAAAGTTATGAATGTGGCAAAGCTGGATTAAAAGGCAGGTCTCTGTGCCAGTAAATTTAGGCAAGAATAGAGCGATCATTCAAGTGAAGAGGATGATAACCAGAATGCAAAACTGCAAGGCAAACACCTTAGCCAAGTATTAGATTCAGAATATAAATATATATTATCAGTTTGTTTGGCATTTTTGTTGCCATTTTGTGTGAATAAAACTGCCATTCAATATTGGGGGGGAAGCAAAAATAAAATACCTAGTCAAATACAGCTGAACTTCAGTCTTATGTTTGTCCAACATGCCTGGAAACAGTCTCAATGTCAATAGGAGTTTCATGCTGCACAACCAAACCATCCAAGATTATTTTCTTTCATAAAATACTGAGATTCAATTGATAAAATGTTGAATCATTTTCAGTGAGTCTGCCCATAAAATAGGTACCAGGTCAGTGTCATCACTCATGCCCAAGACTAAATAGTTCCCTGCTGTCAGTGGCAATGGTTGCTAGGAAACCAGAAGTAGATGAGGGTCTTTAAGTGTTACTGTACTGTAGTCGTCTCTT
>NW_022605294.1:0-33042 GCF_008692095.1 Etheostoma spectabile | reverse complement strand
GTGGGAATGAGAGGGGGACCACCAGAGCAGGGGGAATGAGAGGGGGAAACATAGCAGAAGACATTCCTTTTTAACCAAAACGTAGTGGTGGAGATGTGTACGTTGTTAATTCTGAACCTTGTTCGGCGGAGCGGGGGGGGGCGGAGTCAAGTTACAAGTACTCACATTACTGTAACTGAGTAGTTTTTTATTGTGTGCTT
Source organism: Etheostoma spectabile (assembly GCF_008692095.1). Lineage (NCBI taxonomy): Eukaryota > Metazoa > Chordata > Actinopteri > Perciformes > Percidae > Etheostoma > Etheostoma spectabile. The sequence continues at coordinate 32,842 of NW_022605294.1, read as the reverse complement.
TTACTTTTTAAAGTACATTTTAAAATCTGTATCATCCATCGATGTTTAATGCTAAGCCCCGCCCACTTTACACCTGGACAACAGAAGCCCCGCCCCTCTCAGGTTAGCCTCTGTTCATTGGTGGGTTTCCGCTCGTAGTTCGTGTCATCGCTCTCCGATGACCAGACTGTCGGAGGAAACGCATGCTGAATGCTAACGGTACGTGTCCACGGGCTCGGAGTTATCAGGGTCTCTGACGCGCACAGAAAACACCCGAGTCCCTGTGTGTTTCTAAAAACTCTGTATGTCACACACCTGAGACTCGGCTCGTAACTCTGAGACTCGGTTCGTAACTCTGAGACTCGGTTCGTAACTCTGAGACTCGGTTTGTAACTCTGAGACTCGGTTCGTAACTCTGAGACTCGGTTTGTAACTCTGAGACTCGGTTCGTAACTCTGAGACTCGGTTCGTAACTCTGAGACTCGGTTCGTAACTCTGAGACTCGGTTCGTAACTCTGAGACTCGGTTTGTAACTCTGAGACTCGGTTCGTAACTCTGAGACTCGGTTCGTAACTCTGAGACTCGGTTTGTAACTCTGAGACTCGGTTTGTAACTCTGAGACTCGGTTCGTAACTCTGCGACTCGGTTCGTGACTTTGTGGCTCTTGATTTCAGATTTTCAGGAGTTTTCCAGAGGCGGAGAGTCCAGCAGGACGCCCCTAATTTGCATAAACTAGCCTGGATTAACCTTTATGCAAATGAGGGGCGGGAAACTTCCTGCCCAGTCTCAGGAAGGTTGCCATGACGATATGAACCCAAAGCACTAGAAACGTGGAGATGGCGCCGCCTGTTGACACGTACCAAAATGGGTTTTAAAGGTCACATAAATAACATTCAGCTGCAGTTTTCAGGGCCCCTTCAGCAAAGACTCATGGGAGTTGTAGTTATTGTTGCAGGGCGGGACTTTGTCTCTGGAGGTCTGTATTTGACCCAGACCTGCTCCCTGTGGGAGTCCCGGGGAGGAAGAGGAAGAGGAGGAGATGATAATAATAGCGTAATATCCACAGAGTTACGTCACCTGACAATAACACGGATCACTGTGAAAAAACTCAAAACAGCAATCAGATTTCAGACTAAACTCACATCAAATCACTTTAAAACAACCCTCAAAGCCGTAGGATGTCCTAAAACCAGCCTCTGGAGACTCCACCAGCTGACTTCTCTATTGGCTGTAGAACAGGAGACGTCTCTTACGTCCCAAAACCAGCCTCTGGAGACTCCACCAGCTGACTTCTCTATTGGCTGTTGGAACAGAAGACGTCTCTTACGTCCTAAAACCAGCCTCTGGAGACTCCACCAGCTGACTTCTCTATTGGCTGTTGGACAGGAGACGTCTCTTACGTCCTAAAATCAGCCTCTGGAGACTCCACCAGCTGACTTCCCCATTGGCTGTTGGACAGGAGACGTCTCTTAAGTCCTAAAATCAGCCTCTGGAGACTCCACCAGCTGACTTCTCTATTGGCTGTAGAACAGGACACGTGTCTTACGTCCTAAAACCAGCCTCTGGAGACTCCACCAGCTGACTTCTCTATTGGCTGTAGAACAGGACACGTGTCTTACGTCCTAAAACCAGCCTCTGGAGACTCCACCAGCTGACTCTCCATTGGCTGATGAACAGGAGACGTGTCTTAGGTTGGCTGGTTCAAGTCCCCGTACTAACCAAAGTATGGGGGTGGACTGGTTGCTGGAGAGGTGCCAGTTCACCTCCTGGGCACTGCCAGGGTGCTCTTGAGCAAGGCACCGACCCCCCCCCCCTTTATATTGATAGAGATTCCAGTTATGGTCCGCTACACAAGAACACCATGTTGTGATGAGGTTGACTTCCCCATGAAGGGGTTTCTGGGTAATGAAGTCTTCTGAATTCTACAGTTCTGAGCTGCTACTAAAACCAAAGTGCCTTGACGCTGCGGTGACGCAGCTCTGTGGATATGAATATCTATAAATAGATAAATAAATATATAACTTATATATCAATAACCCGTTTCTTTAGCGTATAATCTGCTGCATCCGACTTTGACTGATTCACTTTGACTGTTTCACTGTGTTTCTTCTCCTGTTTGAGCACTCTTCCTGTTTGTGTTTCTCTTCTACGTCGTCGCCTTGAAGCAGCCCGGAGACGCCTTTACCCCCCCGCCCGGGGGGGTAACGTTAATAAACCACGTTCATCACGTCAACGGTTTCCTTCGGATTTAAAGATGATTTACTATAGTCTGGAGATGCTACGTTATTTAATCTGCAGCTCAGTGTCTTTTCTGCAGCCGTTGTTTTGGTCGTGAGTCGGGGACTAGAACTCGGCAATGAAGAGACGTCACCGTTCCTCCAGATGGAGCCTCCGAGTCTCTCAACGGACACAAAACGCTTTAAAATGTCAGGTAGCTAGCTTGTCCTGATAGCTGCTAGCATTTAGACGGAATATTTCAAGAAAAAAAATCGGAATATTTCAGGAAAAAAAGTCGGAAAAAAAACACGAATATTTCAAAAAAGAAGTTGGAATATTTCAGGAAAAAAGTCAAAATATTTCAAGACAAAAGTTGGAATATTTCAGGAGAAAACTCGGAATGTTTCAGCAAAAAAAGTCGGAATATAAAAAAAAAAGAAGTTGGAATGTTTCAAAAAAAAAATCGGAATATTTCAGGAAAAAAAGTTGGAATATTTAAAGAAACAAATTGGAATATTTTAGGAAAAATTTGGAATACTTTAGGGAAAAAAGTCAGAATATATCAGAAAAGAAGTCAGAATATTTCAGGAAAAAAATTTGGAATATTTCAGAAAAAAAGTAATGTTGTGTTGCGTGACGTGGTGTTGTGATGTCAGAGTCATGTGACGAGCGTCATGTGACGAGCGTGCGGTAGGAGCCGGATCCGGAGGCGTCTCCGCTGCGTTCACGCCGACGTCGTCGCGTCTTTGAAGATTTTTTTTTTCACATTCCAGCTGTTTATTTTGGGCTTTAAGACATTTAGTTAACGGCTTCTTTCAGCCAGAAACCAAAGAAACTTAAGAACTCACAGGTGTGTGTTTGTTTTCCTTACCTGGGCCTGTGTGTGTGTGTGTGTGTGTGTGTGTGTGTGTGTGTGTGTGTGTGTGTGTGTGTGTGTGTGTGTGCGCTTGTGTGTGTGTATTTTCAGACTATTTAATGCACAGATTCATAATTGTGATATGTTCTTGAGATGTTGTCGCCAGCACTTACTCTGTCACCGTGGTTACTTCCTTATCAATGGACTCACTCCTGGACCGGTGTGTTTTAGATGTGTGTGTGTGTGTGTGTGTGTGTGTGTGTGTGTGTCTGTGGACTCCCTCCTGGGCCGGTGTGTTTTAGATGAATGTTGATTATATTTCTCTGGTTTTTATAAATATATCAGTTTGATGAAATGCAGATGACATGTATGAGAACACTACGACTGTAGTTGCTCACGGATACCAAATAAATCTTATCACAAAACCAACTGCTGTAGTCCTGTAGTCCTGTGTGTGTGTGTGTGTGTGTGTGTGTGTGTGTGTATCTGTGTGTGTGTGTGTGTCTGTGTGTGTGTGTGTGTGTGTATCTGTGTGTGTGTGTGTGTGTGTGTGTGTTTTTCTGAAGGATCCTGTGTGATTTTTAGCATTGAATAAAACATGTTTTTCGTGTGTGTGCGTGTCTGTGTGCATGTGTCTTTTTGTGTGTCTGTATGTGTCTCTGCCTGTGTTTCTGCGTGTGTGTGTGCTTGTGTGTGTGTCATCCTCAAGAACATGAGGGTAACATGAGGACAACATGAGGACAACATGAGGGTAACATGAGGACAACATGAGGACAACATGAGGACAACATGAGGGCAACATGAGGACAACATGAGGACAACATGAGGGCGACATGAGGACAACATGAGGACAACATGAGGACAATATGAGGACAACATGGGGACAACATGAGGACACCATGAGGGTAACATGAGGACAACATGAGGACAACATGAGGACACCATGAGGGTAACATGAGGACAACATGAGGACAACATGAGGACAACATGAGGACACCATGAGGACAACATGAGGACAACATGAGGACACCATGAGGGTAACATGAGGACAACATGAGGACAACATGAGGACACCATGAGGACAACATGAGGACAACATGAGGACACCATGAGGGTAACATGAGGGTAACATGAGGACAACATGAGGACAACATGAGGGTAACATGAGGACAACATGAGGACAACATGAGGACACCATGAGGGAACATGAGGGTAACATGAGGACAACATGAGGACACCATGAGGACAACATGAGGACAACATGAGGACACCATGAGGGTAACATGAGGGTAACATGAGGACAACATGAGGACAACATGAGGACAACATGAGGACACCATGAGGGTAACATGAGGACAAAATGAGGACACCATGAGGACAACATGAGGACAACATGAGGACACCATGAGGGTAACATGAGGGTAACATGAGGACAACATGAGGACAACATGAGGACATGAGGAACATGAGGGTAACATGAGGACAACATGAGGACACCATGAGGACAACATGAGGACAACATGAGGACACCATGAGGACACCATGAGGACAACATGAGGACAACATGAGGGTAACACCATGATGAGGACAACATAACATGAGACAACATGAGTAACATGAGGACAACATGAGGACACCATGAGGGTAACATGAGGACAACATGAGGACACATGAGGGACAACATGAGGACAACATGAGGGACAACATGAGGACACCATGAGGACAACATGAGGACCCATGAGGGTAACATGAGGGTAACATGAGGACAACATGAGGACAACATGAGGGTAACATGAGGACAACATGAGGACAACATGAGGGTAACATGAGGACAACATGAGGACACCATGAGGACAACATGAGGACACCATGAGGGTAACATGAGGGTAACATGAGGACAACATGAGGACAACATGAGGGTAACATGAGGACAACATGAGGACACCATGAGGGTAACATGAGGACAACATGAGGACACCATGAGGACAACATGAGGACAACATGAGGACACCATGAGGGTAACATGAGGGTAACATGAGGACAACATGAGGACAACATGAGGGTAACATGAGGATAACATGAGGGTAACATGAGGACAACATGAGGACAACATGAGGACAACATGAGGACACCATGAGGGTAACATGAGGACAACATGAGGACACCATGAGGACAACATGAGGACAACATGAGGACACCATGAGGGTAACATGAGGGGATGAGGACAACATGAGGACAACATGAGGACAACATGAGGGTAACATGAGGACAACATGAGGACACCATGAGGACAACATGAGGACAACATGAGGACACCATGAGGGTAACATGAGGGTAACATGAGGACAACATGAGGACACCATGAGGGTAACATGAGGGTAACATGAGGACAACATGAGGACAACATGAGGACAACATGAGGACACCATGAGGACACCATGAGGGTAACATGAGGACAACATGAGGACAACATGAGGACACCATGAGGACACCATGAGGACACCATGAGGGTGTTGCCAGCAGCGTGTTAGCATCTGAAGGACGTGCTGGGCGTCCTCCGTGTTTGCAGACTGGAGTTACAGTTTGGCCTGAAGCAGCTCGGAGGAGCAGCACTCAGGGATCTCGTTAGACCAGCACTCAGGGATCTCGTTAGACCGGCTTCTTACGCTGAGATTAACCCTGCGTTGTCTTCCCTTCACTATCAACTTGTCCTTGCAGGTCAGAAAGGAAAATGAACATTTTCTTGTGCTTTTCTGATGTTTTTGTCACTTTTTCTGAGTTACTTCTCACTTTTTTTCAGCTGTTGGTCCCTTTTTTTTTTAACAGGTTTTACACTTATTCTTACAATTCATGGTCAACAAACCTCATTTATGTCAATCTGTACATTGAGTTTTAGTTAAAAAGGCAGAAATTCTGAATTATTTTGACTAATAGTTGAGATCGGAGGGGTAGGTGTCAGAGTTTAGTCTCGATACTGGTCTGAAACCATTAAAAAAAGGAATTCAAATGCTATAAGATTTCCCTACATGTTGGAGCCCTCTCGGTTATTTTACATCTTTTTGGGGGTCGGACAAATCTACGTCTTCTATGACTTTGGGGGGGGGGGGGGGCATATGCACTGCACATGTCCAGTTCAAGATGAAACTAAACTTTTCCTCCACTACATTTGCATTAAACATCTTCGTTACTCGTTAGCTTTTCCTACGTTGCAGTGAAAGATTCTTCCTTTGCAGATATGAAATCCTGCAGATTACTTCGTGGGAAAGCTGAGTGTTTTCTGAATAAATATTGAATCAACGATTAACTTAAAATGTCAGTTATTTGCTCCCTGAGACACCTCCAGGAGGTTTAGTCCTTCCCAAGCTCTCTACACGCTCCAGGAAAGTCACATCTTAACTATATAGTATAAGAATATAAGTGTAGAATTACATCCTGGCCGATAAGTGATTTTGAGCGCCCCCCCCCCGACGTTATATTTCATTATAACAACATAAGTGAAAGAACACGCACACATCCTTAATTAGAACATTTACAACAGGAATCAGCCTTTTTAAAGTGCACAATCTCCACCTCCAACTATTATATTTCTGCACAAAATATGACAGTAGAAGTTATCAAAACTTACATAAATATACACAAAAATATTTACAATCCGATTTATAAAAATGTAACAGAGGAGAGCAACAATAATATAAAATATTAAGAATTATAAACGTGTAAAATATAGAACAAATATTCTTAACAACACAAATCCTTCATTAGAAACATTTGATAAACGATCTTAAGAGAATCAAGACATTTAAAACTTTCTGGCCTTCCTTGATGCTAAATCATCAATGATGTCATCGTATGAAATCTGCTCTCCTATTGGGTGATTGATACTGATGACAGCAGTGAGGCGTTCCTGACCTCAGGTGGGACTTGATCAACTTTAGTTTTGAAAATCTTCTCACTGCTTGAGCCACAGTGCAGAGTGAGTACAATCCTGAGAGCAGTCCACCAGTTGGGGTAGGTCTCCGATAGATCCTTATCAGACCTAGACTTGGAGACTAGACTCAGACTTAGACTCTCTTTATTAATCCTTTTGGATTCCAGACATAAAAAGACATTTACCATAAATTATCATAAAGTGTCCGTGGGGAGTGTTAATGTGTCCAGGTATGTATGTGAGTCCCGGTGTGTTTGTACTGTCTTCTCTGCCCTATCTCTCTGCCATCTTGCATTAAGTGATGACCTCAAGGAGGCTCGTGCCCCCCCCTGCCGGACTGTTCCATTTGGCCAAACGTAGGCACCGATTTAGGTTGGTGGTCATGGGCGCACGCCCTTTAACCCTCTGAGCCCGAGACACTCGCCCACGAGTAAAAAAGTACCTCTGATTCATAGTTTAATAACTTTTGAACCATAAAAGCGATTTACTCACTTTCGGTTCCGTTTAAATCCTGACGTTTTCGTCTTTACGGCGGTCTTTTCCGGGTCTTTCTAGCCTCTACAGGGGATTTTCTATCCAGCCTGGAACTTCAGCCTCTTTGGGCTTTAAATCCATACTGTTATATCCAAGATTGGTCCACTTTATGTCCATAATTCATCACGTTTTGGCTCATATCTGCCGATGAATCGTTCGTCTAATCTCTGATCTCCCGCTCTGTGTCTGTCCTGTCTATTTTTCAGGAAGTGCATGCCCATATTTGGGAGATAAAGGCACCCCTCTTGTATGGAAGGCCAGAGGGGACAAAAAGGCCTATAGACTCTATGGAAGGCCAAATAATGCACTACTTAGACACATATTTGCTTGTATAACATTGCTGTGGGTGTAATATCAATAAATATGACATTATTATGTTATTATTGGCATAAGTAAATGTCATGAGAGCAAAACGTCTTGACTTTTTTGGAAGAAATGCATGTATTTTGTCAACTGTATAAGTTATAATGATTATTTCTTCACAGTGTGACTCCCAAGACATATGAGAAGTGTTTTAGAGGTTTTACTTATATGTCTGTGATATCAATACATATCTGGAAGATTCATTTATTTATTTATTTATCTTTAAGGCCCTACAACCATTTTTAACATGCAAGTGACCTCACTGCAACCCAAATATTCTAATAACCCAGTTTGTCCTGAAAACAATGATGTTCATATCTTGACTGTAGACAACAGGGTTGATGTTTTACAAGTTATTATAAAATAAATCCAGACGGAAATTAAACTGTAAAAATGGCCTCAGGGCCCCCAGGGTTAACGAGAGCCGTCTCAGTGCTGTGGTGTGGTCAGAAACCCGACTGAAAGGTATCAAAACTGTTGTTTAGTGACAAGGAATGGGTGAGTTGTTGAAATACCGCTTTTTCAATGATTTTACTTACAAACGGAAGGTTTGATATTGGCCTATAGCTGCTCATTAGTGACTTGTCTAGGTTGTTCTTTTTTAAGAGAGGCTTGATTACTGCAGTTTTCAGGGCCTGTGGAAAGATTCCTGAAAGAAGAGATGTGTTCACAATCTGTAGAAGATCAGAAGCCAAACAAGTCGAAGCACTTTTGAAAACACCCGTTGGTAGAATATCAAGGCAACAGGAGGAGGTTTTCAGATGTTGTATAATGTCCTCCAGGATTTCATGGTTGATCGTATGAAATTCTGTCATATTGGAAATAGTTTTGCTTGAACACTGTGACAACACATATCCTGTACTTGATAGTACAGTAGTGGCCAGGTGATGAGACATATATATATATATATATATATATATATATATATATATATATACCGTATATTTTGCACTATAGAGCGCTCTACATTATAAGGCGCACTGTCAATGAATGGTCTATTTTCGATCTTTTTCATATATAAAGCGCACCGGACTATAACGCGCATTAATATATCATTGATATTCATGTCCCGTGCTAACGCTGTTGCCTTCAGTCGAATAGAGACGGTAGAGACGCTTCTGCTCTCTGTTCAATAACCCACTGTTCAATTTTGTCCTCTAACTGTGGCCATCTCGCTTTGTTCCCGCGGTAACGCTGTGGTCTTCTCTACTTGGCGCAGGTCATCTTCTTGCTTCCTGTCTGAGTCTCTTATGGCGGTTTTCCACTGCGTGGTATCTACTCAACTCGCCTCGGCTCTACTCGCCTTTTTGGGTTTTCCATTACAAAAAAAAGTCCCTGGGACCTGCTACCAGGGACTGTTTTAGTCCTACCTCAGTCGAGGTTCCCAGCGAGCTGAGGCGAGACCAGAAGGTGACGTAGAAACCTGCAGACTGCTGATTGGTCGATCACTGCGTCTTTAGCAAACAAGAGTGCGGAGTGTGTGTCCAGAACAAACGGGACATTTAAAAAAAACTCTCTCTGCTCTATTCTCACTTTTCAACTGTTCAATAATAAGGGCTATTAGCGGCTTTATGTCGTTTCCAATATTGCACACTGTTACTTTTAGAAAAAACAAGACTATATATCAAAGAACAGTTTTTATTTAGCTTTTCAAGTAGCGCATCAAACCGTCCCGTACACCCCGGTCTTCTTCCTCTGCACCCTGTGACAGTCCCCCCCCCAGCTCTGCTGGCCCAGATGCATCCCAGTCACAAGCCTCTCCATGACTCATAAAGATTATACGAAGCCCAGCAGGTCAGAACCAGAACCAGAGATCTCAGCGGTCGGACATTGCCCACCAGACGGTCTGCGGCGGCCATTTTGCAAAACGTGAATGCTCTGAAACACAAACAGTACACAGCAGACATGTTGGTGTGTAATCATGGTTGCTAAAGTTCATGTACTTTATATAGCGTATAGTAAATAGTGACCGGGGCCCCTAACACATGCAGATGTTAGCTAACGTTACCGGGAAACGTAACTTACCCTTTTGTGTCGGAGAACAACCGTCATGTCGACGTCTGAACTCCGGAGGAATTCCCAAACTCCCGGTTTTTTTCAGCGGTGATTTTTGTTGCTTCCTTCAGCTTCTTTTGAAACAAAACATTTCTTCTGTCTGTGGCGAGTAGCCGACGTGCTGTTGTGAGTTACGTTGAAAATTTCATCATCATCATCATGCTCCTCTGTTGGACACGTGGGGGGGGGGTCAGGGTTATCCATGATAGATAACAGTTTGTTCAGTTCCTGTGTTCAGGATCCGAGTTGAGGATGTGTGGCGGTCTCTCCTGACGTGTTGGGGCCTGTTGCTCAGAGAGTCAGATCTCCAGAAGCAGAGGGAACTGCTCACACCCAAGGAGCCCCGTTTGGGGATCAGTGTGTACGGGAGGGTTAGGAAATCTTTCACAACACTTGGCAGTTACGGTCTAAAAACAAACCCACTGGGAAAGACACCAAGAGATATTTAGTTGTTTGGAAGAACATTTCAACAAAAAATTGAACTTTAAAATGTAACTGTTATTCTAGTTTCATTTTTATTGAAATTGTTGGAAATGGTTTCCTTTCAATTGGTTTAAATTCAAATAGTAATTTGTGTTTTTTAACAGAATACTGAATGCAGAAGAACAGATAACACTTTTATTTATTGCAAGTTATATCATTGTGATATTCAACAACTTTATCACATATTCAACTTGTGTCTCTTTGCTGTAGTTTTGTGTCTTCATGGTAATTGTTGGGCTCTTTGGCATCTTTCTTCCTTTTGGGTCATTCTCAGGGACTTGTAACTAATTTGGGTTAGGATATCCCATCCTCGATGGTATTTGAGCCTCTGCATATCCCTTTTTCAAAGATATTTTTGGGGGGTGTTGTTCCACCTTTAATGGACAGGACAGCTAGGTGAGGAAGGGGAGAGAGAGGGGGAAGACCTGCAGGAAATAGTCCCAGGTCGGACTCGAACCCTGGACCTTTGCATAGAGGCATGACCCTCTACGTATATGAGCGTATGCAGACACCTCTGGCCTCATTGTTCATTATGCAGAGTAAAACCACTTAGTTAGGGTTCTGGATGGGGAGATGGGACAAAGGGGACCAGAACCCCGGTCTCCTGGGGGAAAGTCCTGTATTGTTTGACCCATCCACCCTAAAACCCTCAAAGTGCTTCTTCTATCATTGTCTATGTGTGTGTGTAGAATCCACCTTCCTTCACCTCAGCTGGAAACCACTCCAACCAGTCATGTGTTCAGCAGGGACACGTATACGAGTTTTATCTCACCAACATGGATATGAAATTAGATATGATATTAGACATGATAGTAGATGTGATATTGAATGTGATATCCGTGTTGACGTGTTGAAACATGCCAATACAGATATTATGTCTGAACACACCAACACGGATATGAAATGCGCGTTGGTGTTTGAACATCAAACAAAACTCCCGTGGAGGACAAGTTGGCACTGTTCCAATTACAGAGTGTAAGTGTGTCCCGGCAAAGTTTTTGTGTCTTTGTTTCCTGGTCTTTAGCTCTAAGTTTAATTCTGTACATGCAGAAATTAGACAAAAACAAGCCTCCAGGTAAAAAAACATTTAAAATATATTGTTCTTTGTTGCACTTTTAAATACAAAGATTAAACATAATCAGTTCTATTGGTTGAAATCTCTCTACAGGAGAAAACTGGAACGACGGGACTTGTTCCAATCTCTATCATTGATTCATCTCTAATCTCTATCATTGATTCATCTCTAATCTCTATCATTGATTCATCTCTAATCTCTATCATTGATTCATCTCTAATCTCTATCATTGATTCATCTAACCATCCAAAGGTAAACCTACCAGATATGAGTGGTAATGATCTTTTCATCCAAAGTGTCCAGATAGAAAATTAAAGTGTATATTTTATCAGAGCTTTCTGTGATCCAAGAGGAGAATGCATCTGTAATAACACTTCATAATAACTATTAATAATTCATATAGTCCACTGGTTTAATGAACTGGTTTCTTTTTATTCTTAAAACTGATGTGTTGGGTTCTTTATTCATCTGATTTCCTTTACTATGTAATCAACTAAGCATTCAACAATAAAAGACATATAGTCTTAAACATTGTCTGTTGTTGTTTTCTAGACGGGGCAAATCATTAGTATTTACCCTGGGGGGGGGGGTGAAGACCAGAGCTGGTCTCAGTGAGGTGTTGGCCAGGTGATGAGACACCTGGCTTCATGACATCAAACAGACAAAATGCAGGACTGCTTCAAAATGTAGATGTAGAAATACTGGAACAACTCCACTTTGTCTACTAAGGTCTGGTATTTATTTTATTAAGTCGACCTGGATTATTTATGGTAAGTGAGTCCAGGTGTGTTTGTACTGTCCTCTCTGCCATATCTAATGGAATTACAACAAACGAATTAGACAAAAACAAGCAGCACAAGCTTCTACTTGAGTCTTTTTCAGGTTCAATGAGCTCAAACGTCCCACTAGCTTGTGTTGTATCTGCAGGAGGCTGACGAGGACCGGCCGGTATGTTGGATTCTATCGAGGCCGTATGTGTAAAATCATTTGGACTAATTACAGACACAACTACATGCTGTCTGAGTAGAACTTGGTGGTCTCCAGCTGCAGGTTGAGCTCGTCCTGGTGAGATCTGCCGTCTCTGCTGTTAAGACAGCAGCACACAGCTCAAACCTTTTTTTCAAGAGTAGTTTTCAGTTTTTTTGCATGAATGTCAAACTCTGCCGATGCTTCTAGAGGCCAGAACCAAAGATTCTACAGCGAATGTGATTTCTGGAGCCAATACCTGGACCTGCTTTGATAACAAAGCTCTGGACAACTGTTTCTGTCCAGACTTTGTGGAATTTGTCCTTGGAGGAAAAATGCAAAGACAAACATTTGTCTTCTGCTTCAGGGAGGACACAAAGAGAGATTCAGACGTCAAACACCCTGAAAGACATTGTCTATAATTATATGAATGATCAACAACACATGCATATTATAGAATGATATATGAAATTATTGCTTAAATGTAATTCTCCCATTACAGTACTTGTTTACCCAGCATGCTTTGTGGAACAGACTCAATGCTTTATTGTTTTATTATTACTGAAATGCCGACATAACGGGGGGGGGGGGGGGGGGGTTGGGGGGGGGGGATGATGTGTGAGAGGAGAAAGCAGAGGGGAAGTCATGTAGTTCATGGTTGTAAAAACTTGACGTCTTTGCTAAGCACAAACCAGGACATGAGGCATCAAGAAATTGTTGGGGGGGTCATGTCTTATTTCAGAATAACTTTAGAAGGTCATTGAAAAATGAATCGCTGGCAAAGGGGTCAGGTCTATTTCGACAAAGCATTCCAAAACTCCTCCGGTGGCCCCATAAATAAATAATGAACCAAAGTACCTTTGGGGGGGACTTTGGACTTTTTCACTTTGTAAAAGTATCACAAGCACAAAAAGGATGTATAACACAATTAGGAACGGAAAAAAGCCAAAAGCTCAGAGACCTGAGACTTGACTTAGACCCTACTTCAGTGACCTGAGACTTGACTTAGACCCTACTTCAGTGACCTGAGACTTGACTTAGACCCTACTTCAGTGACCTGAGACTTGACTTAGACCCTACTTCAGTGACCTGAGACTTGACTTAGACCCTACTTCAGGGACCTGAGACTTGACTTACACTTTAGCTCAGAGACCAGAGACTTGACTTAGACTCTAGTCTAGTAGACTCTCCCCTTGTTGTTATCCTGTTTGGGAGAATGTATTTAATAAATGGAAATCCCCCTGGGTCACGGTGTGGTGAATAAAATAAACCCAACGCAGTTAAACCCAGTGTTCATTACACCCAGACACCATCTGATCCTGACATTTACACCCTGTTAAATATTGGTAAAATATCAAATACCCACCTGCACCACCGCATGGACTGTCAATCGTGATTAAGACCCCGCCCCTTTCCAAGGTATATAAGGGACTCTTCTTTCCCTCCAACAGCAAACACACCAGGCCGATCAAAGACAGGATTGATGTGAGTTTGAAGGACATTTCTCCCTGTGTTCTCATCATTATCATTGACTCTTTAGTCTGATTGGTTGATATATTTTATTAATGTTAGATTGCAGAGTTTCTTCCTGTTGAGTAACAACAACTGGACTGCAGATTGAGAATGCATTAATGATGTAAATCAGGTCAACTTGAACTTAATTTGTAGTTATTGAATGTATAATGCGGTTCATATCTGTGACATTTTTTCAGTGACAGTCATCAGCTTGATCTTCTCCTTCGTGTCAACACCTCAGCAAAGGTATTCATATTTTAATATTTTAATAAGTAGGGTTGTCTTTATGGAGAGGACATTTTGGGGGGGACGGAATGCGGTTATGTATTATATAAATCTTTACTTATTTAAAGAAAATGTGTTAAAACAAAATGAGCCCAACATTGATGTCTTACCTTGCCATTACAAGCCCCCCTCCCCCTCCCCCGCCGTTAGCGTAGCATCGCGTACCTGTCGGCAGACTGAAAACGGGGGGGGGGAGAAGGTCAGGGTTGGATCTATCCTGCCATCCTACCTGACGCCCTCCCTCGACCAATCACGGCACGACAACTTGTTGTTCACTGGAAGAAGCCATGAAGAAGAAGATAGTATTATTATTAAAGATAATTTAGAGTTATTTATTTTAAACTGAAACTTTCTGCTCATCTACTAAACTGTTCAGCTGGTTCCAGTGATTCTTCGTCCGTCCTGGCGTCGTCACGTGGTCGCGGTCGTGGTTTTGTAACGGCTGAATAGTTTCTCAGGGTCTTTATCTCCAAGTGAGGGGACAACGTAGCAGGAGACGGGCCAGAGAATGGGTGCAGTGGGGGGGTTACATTCACTTTACTGTTTTGTTGGGACAAAAAGAGCTGAGCCAGAAGGCAAAGCTCTCGATCTACTACTCCAATAGAAAATATTAGTTTAAATATCCAAATAAACCAGTTTTGGTTCCTTCTGTGGTCATGAAGGCTGGGTCACGACATCAGATATTAAACCATATCTTTAATCTATAATACACTTATAACTAGATGGATATTTTAATTACATAAAAGACTCATTAATGTTCCATGTAGTCATTCATTGTCTGCCATTATTTCCCAGCATGCAGTGTGTTGACTTTCTTTACCGTCTTTCCACAGATGTCCTCAGTCTTTCTGATTTCTGTGTGTCTCTGTCTGTCCAGCGGACTGCTGGCTGCATACGTAAGTTCACTCTGAAGAAATAAATCTGGAAAATGTTCTGGCAGCTCATTGCCTGGACTTTGTCCCAAAATTAAAAATGGAAATTTGGTCTGTAGTTACAGTAATAATACATTTTAAAACAGTTTACAATCTTCCCTTTTGAAGAAATCGTTGTATCTTTATGTGCTGACCAGGGCCAACCCTGGTCAGCACATAAAGATACAGATGCTCGTATAATGATGCTAGTTACTCGTGGCTATGTTAACTTCCTGGTTGTGTTGTTTGAAGCACATTAAAGTCACTGCACAGCAGTTCATTGTTAATTCTTCTACTAATAAGCCTCAGCTTTCTATTTTTGATACTATAGTTGCACTCATGAAAGTGCATTGACAACTGTGTTCTGATGAAACCTGTTCTCCAGGAACCATAATCATATACCATCAAAGCTAAATGTAGCTCTTACCTGGCTGAGTTAGATGTGATTAACACTAAACAGTAGAACATCAGTCCAGTCTCCCCAACTCTATATCTCATTGGCTGTTGTAGTCTTGTGTTATAATATATTGATATTTGTGTGATCCCAATCCAACGTGGGGCCCAGGTCAGGACAGGATCTGGGACTCGTTGGGTTGCTCTGATTGGAGTCTTGCATTGCCAGCTCTATCTCCACAGCGCTGCAGAGGAACAATCCCAGAAATGAACAGTTGTCCATATAGACTAGTCTGATTGGTTCTGGTGGGTTTCTTCATACAGGGTACCTTCGTCCCCTGTCCTCCTGGTTGGACCCAGTCTGGCTCTCGCTGTTTCGGTTACTTCAACCAGCCAAGGACCTGGGCCGATGCAGAGGTACAGCAGTTCTATATATCATAACATATGCATACTACATACCAGTCAACTATTATACTTTACTGCAGTTTAAGTATTAATACCACACTGTAGAAATAGGCTGTTAGAGTAAAAGTTAATAATGTGATTATGTTTTGATTTTCTTGACATTATAACCTGATGATATTGTCTCCATTAGACCGCCTGCATCTCTTTTGGAGGGAATCTGGCTTCCATCCGCTCAGCAGCAGAACATGCATTCCTCAAAGACTTCATTGTCAGAGCGACCGGTACCCACAAAACCACCTGGATCGGAGGCCATGACTCAGTCAAGGTGAGACTTTTATCATCAAACAGGAAGTGATGTCACTCGTCTCTCAGCCGGTTGTTATGAATGCATTCATATTTACGTAGCTGTGAAAAGTAAAGCTCTGTACTCTGTTTGTATTTCACGTGTTACAGTAGCAGCACATTGACTGCTGCTGAATAAGAGCGTGAAGATCTTTGTAGGGGGGTGGGGGGGGGTAGGCTCCTAAAACATAAGGCTGTCAAGCTGGGGATCAGAGTTCATGTCCCAGAAGAAGTTAAGGAGACAACACAAGACTTTAACCTTGTAAACGAGTGTTCATGTCCCTGGAGTGTTTTGGTCCAAACTACGTCATTTTTTCCCAATCTTAACCCCATATTGTCCTCATGTTGTCCTCATGTTGTCTTCATGTTGTCTTCATGTTTCCCTCATGTTGTCTTCATGTTGTCCTCATGTTTCCTTCATGTTGTCCTCTTGTTGTCCTCATGTCGTCCTCATGTTGTCTTTATGTTGTCTTCATGTTTGCTTCATGTTGTCCTCATGTTGCCCTCACGTTGCCTTCATGTTGTCCTCATGTTGTCCTCATGTTGCCTTCATGTTGTCCTCATGTTGTCCTCATGTTGCCCTCATGTTGCCCTCATGTTGTCTTCATGTTGTCCTCATGTTGTCCTCATGTCAAAGTTAACAACACAAGGGTTAACTCGTCATGTTGGTGTCTGAACTGTCGTCCCTACGGGACACACAGTACCCGGCTCACTGTCCCCTTTTCTCAGCTAAATCTAATTATCATCTTCAAAATCAGATGACATACGTTTTCATTTGATATCTCACTAACCCGTTCATGAGAATGTGTTGGGTCTCATGAGTTATTGTAGAAAGTAAGAAGTCTTCTGGCCTAAATGAGTGTTACTCTGGATTTCACTTTGACGTTAACCCAGTCTTTCTCCTCCAGGAGGGTACGTGGATGTGGTCTGATGGATCCACATTCAACTACAGAAACTGGAATGCGGGGGAGCCTAACAACTGTTGTGGAGGGGAGCACTGTCTTACGTTTAACTGGGGTCCAGGTAAAAA
Organism: Etheostoma spectabile; assembly: GCF_008692095.1. Classification (NCBI taxonomy): domain Eukaryota; kingdom Metazoa; phylum Chordata; class Actinopteri; order Perciformes; family Percidae; genus Etheostoma; species Etheostoma spectabile. The sequence continues at coordinate 15,505 of NW_022605294.1, read as the reverse complement.
AACATTTAAAACATATTGTTATTTGTTGCTCTTTTAAATACAAAGATTAAATGTAATCAGTTCTGTTTGTTGAAAACTCTCTGCACAGGAAACTGGAACGACTATTCCTGCAACAACCAGGTGTCTTTCGTATGCTCCAGGGACGTGTGTGTGTAACTCCAACACACCATCATGATGCTTCTACAGCTCATCTCTAATCTCTATCATTGATTCATCTCTCATCTCTATCATTGATAAATCTCTAATCTTTATCATTGAGCTCTCTGCTGACAGAGACACTTGTTTCTTATCTGAAGAGTAAGGGACCAGTTCACATTTGGGTTTAAAATCAGAAAGAAACTGGCTCACTGAGCTGGACCAGAACTAATCAGTTACTGGACTTTTAATCTATAATAAATTACACAAAATGAAATATAGAAAACATTTGAACAGTCAGACATCTTTTCTGTTCTAGTTTACTGAATACTATCTGTTATGAACAACACCCACTGATCTGATTAAATATTAACACTTATTAGATTTCTCTCTGAGAGTTATTGTTTGGATCAAAACAACTCTCAAGTGTGTTAGCTTAGCTTAGCATAAAGACTGGGAACAGCAAGCCTGACTCCATCCAAAGGTAAACCTACCAGATATGAGTGGTGATGATCTTTTTATCCAAAATGTCCAGATAGAAAATAAAAGTGTATATTTTATCAGAGCTTTCTGTGATCCAGGAGGAGAATGCAACTGTAATAACACTTCATAATAACTATTAATAATTCATATAGTCCACTGGTTTAATGAACTGGTTTCTTTTAATTCTTAAAACTGATGTGTTGGGTTCTTTATTCATCTGATTTCCTTTACTATGTAATCAACTAAGCATTCAAAAATAAAAGACATATAGTCTTAAACAGTGTCTGTTGTTGTTTTCTAAAAGGGACAAATCATTCACATGATGGGGGGGGGGGGGGTAGAGCTGATCTCAGTGAGGTAGGCAAGGCAGCTTTATTTGTATAGCACATTTCAGCAACAGGGCAATTCAAAGTGCTTTACATAAAATCAGTTAAAAAACAGATACAAAATAAAAACAGATACAAAATAAAAACAGATACAAAATAAAAACAGATAAAACGTGAATAAACAGTTAAAAATAAGAACATTAAGTAACATAAAACACAAGACTAAAAGTTACAGTGCAGCATAAGAAATTAAACATTAAAGAAATGAGCAGTCATTTAAAGCAAGGCAGCATCAAAAAGAAAGGTCTTCAGCCTTGATTTAAAAGAACTGAGAGTAGCAGCGGATCTGCAGGTTTCTGGGAGTTGATTCCAGATATGAGGAGCTGATGACCTGAGAGGTCTGGGGGGTCATAGTGTAGTAGCAGATCAGAAATATATTTTGGCCCTATACCATTAAGTGATTTATAAACTAGCAAGAGTACTTTGAAATCAGTTCTCTGAGGCACAGGAAGCCAGTGTAAAGACTTCAGAACTGGAGGGATGTGATCCAGTCTCTTGGTCTTAGTGAGGACTGGAGTGATGTGATCCAGTCTCTTGGTCTTAATGAGGACTCGAGCAGCAGCATTCTGGATCAGCTGCAGCTGTCTGATTGATTTTTTAGGGAGACCAGTAAAGACCCCGTTACAGTAGTCAAGTCTACTGAAGATGAAAGCATGGACCAGTTTTTCCAAGTCCTGTTGACACATAAGTCCTTTAACCCTTGATATATCCTTAAGAGGACAGAGGACGTGTCAGCTGGATTCAGGAGTTCCTCAAAGTGCTCCTTCCACCGCTCTATTACCTCCCCAGTTGAGGTCAACAACATCCCATCCTTACTGTATACAGCTTGGATGATTCCTCGCTTCCCCCTCCTGAGGTGGCGAACGGTTTTCCAGAAGCACCATGGTGCCGACCGAAAGTCCTTCTCCATGTCTTCTCCGAACTTCTCCCACACCCGCTGCTTTGCCTCTGTCACGGCAGAGGCTGCAGCCCTTCGGGCCCGTCGGTACCCTGCAACTGCCTCCGGAGTCCTCCGAGACAACATATCCCGGAAAGACTCCTTCTTCAGTCGGACGGCTTCCCTGACCACCGGTGTCCACCAGGGTGTTCGTGGGTTACCGTCCTTTGAGGCACCTAAAACCCTAAGACCACAGCTCACCGCCACAGCTTTAGCAATGGAAGCTTTGAACATTGTCCACTCAGGTTCAATGCCCCCAGCCTCCACAGGGATGCACGAAAAGCTCCGCCGGAGGTGTGAGTTGAAAGTCCGTCGGACAGGGGCCTCCTCCAGACGTTCCCAGTTTACCCGCACTACCCGTTTGGGCTTACCAGGTCTGTCCAGAGTCTTCCCCCACCCCCTGACCCAACTCACCACCAGATGGTGATCAGTTGACAGCTCTGCCCCTCTCTTCACCCGAGTGTCCAAAACATACGGCCTCAGATCAGATGAAACGATTATAAAATCGATCATTGACCTTTGGCCTAGGGTGCTCCGGTACCACGTACACTTATGAGCATCCCTATGTTCGAACATGGTGTTTGTTATGGACAATCCATGACTAGCACAGAAGTCCAACAACAAACAACCACTCTGATTCAGATCAGGGAGGCCGTTCCTCCCAATCACGCCTCTCAAAGTATCTCCATCATTGCCCACGTGTGCGTTGAAGTCCCCCAGCAGAACTATGGAGTCCCCTACTGGAGCCCCATATAGGACTCCATTCAAGGTCTCCAAGAAGGCCGAATACTCTGAACTCCTGTTTGGTGCATATGCACAAACAACAGTCAGAGTTTCCCCCCCCCATCACCCGCAGGCGTAGGGAGGCGACCCTCTCGTCCACCGGGGTAAACTCCAACGCAGCGGCGCTCAGCTTGTGGGGCTTGTGAGTATCCCCACACCCGCCTGGCGCCTCACACCTTGGGCAACTCCGGAGTAGGACAGAGTCCAACCCCTATCCAGGAGTACGGTTCCAGAACCGAGACTGTGCGTAGAGGTAAGCCCCACCAGATCTAACTGGTAGCGCTCCACCTCCCGCACAAGTTCCGGCTCCTTCCCCCACAGAGAGGTGACGTTCCACGTCCCTAGAGCCAGCCTCTGCCACCCGGTTCTGGTCCGTCGAGGCCCCTGACCTTCACCACCAGCCATATGGCAGCGCACCCGACCCCAGCGGTTCCTCCCACAGGTGGTGAGCCCATGGGATGGAGATGGGGGTGCCAAGTAGCTTCTTCAGGCTGTGCCCGACCGGGCTCCGTGGCAAACCCGGCCACCAGGCGCTCGCTGACGAGCCCCCCGTCTGGGCCTGGCTCCAGACGGGGGCCCCGGGCCTCCTCCGGGCAGGGTCACTCCCTCTCTACCTCGATCTTTCATGGGGTTTTTGAACCATTCTTTGTTTGGCCCTTCACCTAAGACCACTTTGCCATGGGAGACCCTACCAGGAGCTCAAAGCTCCAGACAACACAGCCCTCAGGTTCATAGGGACACACAAACCTCTCCACCACGATAAGGTGATGGTTCCCGGAGAGGATATGTACTTAACAAAAAAGTAGAAATAACTGAACATGTCTTATATTCTAGTTTCTTCAAAGTACCTCCCCCCCCTTTGCTTGTTTGATAGTGCTGCAAACCCTTGGTGTTCTCTTAATTCGCTTCATGAGGTAGATAGATAGATAGATAGATAGATAGATAGATAGATAGATAGATAGATAGATAGTGTCAGGTTCATAACATTTTAACTTACTAAATAAAGACGGTCATGCAAGAAAAACGAGACGCAGACGGTAATGATCAGTTTGATAGACAATTGCAAGAGGGGAGCACATCAGATTAGCCACCTATCTGCAGCGTGACTTTTCGAGAACTCCGGGGATTTCTCTGCAGTTCTCTTTCTTTATTGAAAGTCAGACACACAGAGATAACAAGGAGGACATCTGTTATTTGGTTTATGGCTACCTAAAAGAACCAGGGCAAAGTGCAGGCCTGCACTCTGCCTCCTCTGACTGACCTCGGATCTAAGACACTGGTTATCTCTGTGACATATAGCAGTGGGACATTTATTGCCTCTTGGTCATGCAGCAGCGACTAAGGAAAACACAGACACAGTTTGAAAGAAACGCAGTATTGTTAAATGTGCATTTAAGATTATAAAATATAATAAGCATATAAGTTCATATGACAAGCAAGATATGAATATATAATAATCATGAAAGCTATAAATGAAAGGCATAATATTTTAAGACACTACTGCAGAGAAATATGAAATAAAAGACTTATAAAAATGAATTTCTCTGTCATTTCCCTCCTGTTGTTGATTTTTTTAAATTTTTTTTAAATATTTTACTTTCAATTTTTTTCAAGTTTTATATAACAAAACAGGACAGAAAAAAGCCACAAAGAAAAAAACACAAACAAACAACGGAGCTGCCAGGGAAATCAATATTAAAAGCATGTCCTGGATAAATGCCATATTGCTGTTATCTACACGTTCAGATGTCATAGCAATACAAGTTGCACATCTCTACAGAAAAGAATCACATGTTTTTAAGATAGTCAATGAATGGTCCCCAGATGCTCAGAAAGCGGTTTTGTGTTTTAGAGTTTTGCATGCGTTTCCTTTTCATCTGGATGATCCCAGTCATTTCATTAAGCCATTTTTGAAAGCAGGGAGGAGTGGGGGACTTCCAGTCCAGAAGAATCATTTTCTTCGCGGCAACCATGCTTGTTGCATCTCAGGCGGATACCTGAGAGCCTTTTCTGAACACCCAAAGAGCGCCAGCTCAGGGTCAGGGGCAATGTCCAAGTTAAAGACCAGACTGAACCACTGAAATGTAATTGAGGACATAACCAGAAAAGATGTGATAGCGAACCCTCCGCACCTCCGCATCGACCACACAGAGAAGAAAGTGACGGGTAGATTTTATGCAGCTTAAGCTTAGAATAGTGTAATCGATGAACAACTTTATATTGAATCAGTTTATATCTTGCGTTGATAGAGCATGTATGAATTCTAGTCAAAGCTTCAGTCCAGGTATCGTTGGACACCTCAAGCCCCAATTCGTTAGACCAAGCTTCTCTGAGATGGTGAGTGGACGCGGAGATGGCGAACAGGGACACAAAGCGAGATGTTAGGTGCTTGGAGCCAGGAGGAAGCAGCATGAGATCGTAGAATGGGCAACTTGGTGGCATGGTTTCAAAGTTTGGTAGTACGCCTTTAGCAAAGTGCCTGATTTGAAAATATCGAAAATGATGAGAATTTGGTAGATTAAATTGCGTGGCCAGCTGACCAAATGAGGCAAAATGTCCGCCCACATATAGGTCTCCGAGGGCAACAAGTCCCTTCTCTCTCCAGTCTGCAAACACCCTATCAGCTTGGGATGGTAGGAACGAATGGTTATGACATATGGGGGTGTGTACAGAAGTGTTCGACAGCTTGCAGACACTTCTTATCTGATTCAGGATCCTAAGGGAGTTTCTCAGAATGAAGTTTTTACCAATAAATTTAAGAGGAGGCTCTGTTTTGGAAAAAAGCAAGGCACAAAGGGAGGTGCCGCTGTGCACCGCTGCAGCTTCGATGTTTAACCACAGGGGGGAGCTGTTAAAAGCCCCACCGGGCTGACCCTGCCGCCAGTACATCAAGGCCCTTGCATTGGCTGCCCAATAGTAATTCCTGAATACTGGGAGACCAAACCCCCCCTCCTCTGTAGATTTATGCAGGTGCGCTTTAGATATGCGATGCGCCTTGTACCCCCAGATGAAAGGAAAGACAATTGAGTCCAAATTCTTAAAAAATGCTGAAGTGAGAAAGATTGGCAGATTCTGAAATAAGTACAAAAACCTAGGGAGAGCCACCATCTTGATTGCATTGATTCGCCCCACCATGGACAGTGGCAGAGTTCTCCACCTCTCTATGTCACCTTTTAGCTTTGTGATCATTTCAGCAAAATTAAGTTTGAATAATTGTTTGGGGTCCCGGGGTATTTTGAGCCCTAGATAGGTGAAATGGTCTTTCACCAGTGTAAATGGCAGTGTGTCAAGGAATTGTGGGTCTAAACTGTCAAATAGGGGCATGAATTCACTCTTTCCCCAGTTGATTGTGTAGCCGGAGAGTTTGCCAAATGAATTGATGAAGTCGAGCAGAGGGGGACAGACGCCTCTGGGTCCGAGAGATATAGTAATGTGTCATCTGCATAAAGACCCACCCGGCTTTCCACCTCGCCTATCTTAATGCCGCTGATGCCAGGATGGCTCCTGATCCCTATCGCAAGGGGCTCCAGAGCCACATCAAAGAGCAAGGGCGACAGCGGGTCACCCTGTCTGACTCCGCGGTGCAGCCCGAAGGGCCCAGATCTATCACCATTGGTGAGGATGGAGGATTTTGGGCAGAGGTATAACATTTTAACCCACGCAATGAAGGTGTCCCCAATTGCAAATCTCCTAAGAGCTTAGAGCATGAAAGGCCACTCTATTTGGTCAAATGCCTTGGCCGCATCAAGGGCCAACACAGCTGCTCTGGAGTCTCCTGAGTTGCTGGCATATATGTTATTTAGGAGCCGTCGTACATTGTAAAATGAGAACCTACCTGGGATAAACCCTGTTTGGTCAGGGTGAATAATTGAGGAGATGTGCCTTCCTAACCTGTTAGCTAGCACCTTTGTGACAGATTTCTGGTCAAAATTGAGGAGCGCAATGGGTCTGTAGTTTCCAGGCTCAGTACCGTCCTTGCCTTTTTTTAACAAAAGGCAAATATTTGCTTCATACAGCGACCCCGGAAATGCTTTGTTTTCAGTGGAGTCTTTGATCATCCTAAGTAAGAGTGGGACAAGTGTTTATGAAATGCTTATAAAACTCGCAACCAAACCCGTCTGGGCCAGCTGCTTTGCCAGAGGGAAACGATTTAATTGCCTCAACTAACTCATCCTCCGCGAAGTCTGCGTTAAGTTCCAACCTAGATGACTCGTCTAATGTCGGCAGGCAAAGGGAGTCAAAAAGTTAGTGAGATCTGTGCTAGTTGCACTAGATTTAGCAGAATATAATTCTGAGTAAAAGTCTTTAAAGCGAGTATTTATTTCCTTAGGGTTGACCAGCAAATCTCCTGTTTTGGATCTTATTTTATAAATTGCACGACTCGCCTGAGCACCCTTCAACTGTCTAGCCAGCAGCCTCTCCGGTCTATCACCCAACTCAAAGTGCTTCTGTTTTATTTTAAGTATGAGTTTGCCAATGGTTTCACTGAGAATGTAGTTATATTCGTATTTCAACTTTAAATCTTGTTATAGTCTTCCTGTGACATAGAGTCCCTATAGGCCCGTTCAAGAGCTGGAAGTGCATTTTCAATATCAACCAGGCGATGGCGCTGTTCCCTTTTTTTTGAAGCTTCAAATGAAATTATATGGCCTCTCATAACAACTTTGAGGGTTTCCCAGAGCATTGAGTCCGATACGTCTCCTGTGTCATTGGTCTCAAGAAACTCCCCCAGGCGCGCAGACATGTAGCCCATAAATACTTGGTCAGACAGCAACCATGGATTAAAGCGGCAACAGTAAATTTGTTTTGGCAGGGTGAGCTTCAATTTTGAAGATACTGGACAGTGATCTGATATCAATATATTATGATATTTAGTCTGTACGATGTTGGGTATTAATTTTGCATCCAAAAAAAATAGTCGATCCTTGTGTATGATTTATGGACATGTGAAAAGTAGGAATAATCCGGTCCGTCGGATGTTGCAGTCTCCATATATCAATTACGTTTCTGGATATAAGTAGGTTATTCAATATTTGGACAGTGCTATGGTGGTTGGAGCGCGAGAGGAAAGTCTGTCAAGGTATGGATCAAGGTAACAGTTAAAGTCGCCACCCATAATTAGATGGTGGTGCTGAGGTCCGGAATTAGATCAAATACTTTGGGTCGTCCGTATTTGGACCATATATGTTCAAAAAGTGACAGGGAATGAACCAATGTCTCCAGTAATCATAATATACCTGCCATTTGGATCCGTGGTTGCTGAAGTGAGTTGGAATGGAATACTCTTTCGAAAGAGAATGGCGACACCCCTGGCTTTGGAGGTAAACGGTGACTGATAAACTTGAGAGACCCAATTTGCTCTCAGCCGCCTCTGTTCTGTAGCTTTTATGTGAGTTTCTTGCAGAAACACTATGTCTGCTTTAAGCGACCTCAAGTGCGCAAAAACCTTACCTCGCTTGACTACATGCCCAAGACCGCGCACATTCCATGAGACCAGTGAAATGGTACTCATGTCTGTCTGATTTTCACCGTTGGGGCTCAACATGTAGATTAATCAAATAGAGAAGGGATAGCAATCCAAGACAGCCAAAAATGATGAAAAGGTAAAAACAATTATTCTGGCAGCTCCAAAACAACATCAAACAACACAAATAAACCCCACCTCCCTCCCCACAGAAACTTCCCCAAACGAAGCATCATTCTCCCTCTCATAAACTTACTGAGGGCCACCGGACGTATGGCTTGCAAGCACAACTCTAACCAACCGAACATCTTCACCTAAACAAGCCGGGGCCCCTCTACCGTTCAGAAACAACCAAAATTGACATATGAACTTACAATGTTTAAATATTACCGTCAGTGATTATGAAATTGTCCTTTATGCTCTGTGCAAAGGTCCGTGAACATAAACCGATTGGCGAATCACAAATCTGTCAGACCATGTCTAGTCATTTCGAGTGTCCCGCTGCAAGTCGCCGACGAACATCATAGCCTCCTCGGGGGAAGTGAATATCTTTTGAAGTCCGTTGTGTTGGAAGTGGAGCTTGGCTGGGAAACGCAGGCTGTGCTTGATTTTCAGCTCGCGCAGGGCTGCCATAGCTTCACGGAATCCCCGTCGCTGCTCCATCACCTCAGCAGTATAGTCTGGAAATATGAAGACTTTATGTGCACCATACATGAGGGACCGTTGTCGAGCGAGCCGTATTATCATCTCTTTCTCCTGAAAGTGGTGGACCCGGACGATAATTGTGCGGGGTCTGGCCTGGGCTGTAGAGAGCGATGGGCACGGTCAAAAATTACCGGCTTTGGGAAGTGAGTCTCGCCTAACAGTTTAGGAATGAGAGCGCTTACAAATTCAGTTGGATTTCTTTTCTCCTCTCCTTCGGGAATCCCTACAAACTTAACATTGTTGCGCCTTGAGCGGCCCTCTAAGTCATTTGTTTTGGCTCGGAGGAAAGCGTTCTCCTTCTGTAGCTTGTTGATTGCGGTCTCCATAGCCAGCAGACGAGCATCGTGGTCTGATACCGTCTCGACTACTTGATGCATTTGGGTCGCCAGGCTGTTGTGAGACGACTGGAGGGAAGCCAGCTTCTCATCCAGTAAGTCAAAACGGGTGTTGATAGTCTTCAGGATCGTATCCTGCATGTTTTTTTAAAGTCCTTCATGGAGAGGCGTGTTGGTCACCGTGGTTCCTCGTTAGCCACCACCACGCTGCCGCTAGCTAGCCTCGGCCTTAGCGGCCTGTCTTCTTGTCTTTGGCTTTAGGATTAGTGAAAGTCGACATTCCTTGGTCTTAAACGGTCACGCAGGGACATAGAAACAGAACCGGGATGATATTGTCAAGCAAACTTGGTTAAAGACCGGCAAATTTAAACAATACAAGTTGAACGGAGAGGAGCTCTTGCAGAGACGTCTTACTCCATACGCTGCACACTAGCGCCCCCTCCTGTTGTACATTTTACAAACATCAGCAATTATCTCTCCAGTTTATGGTTTTCAATAATCACATATCACATGTACTCACAGGAAGGTTGTACTCTCATCAAGGAGAAGGCGAAAACCTTTCCTTTGAAAGGAAAATTCCTTCTCGACCTCCCTTAGGAGCGGCCGCCCTTTTGGCCAAGACAAGTTCAAAAGTATTGTTTACAGGGGTTTAATACATCACCATGGTCAGATTTAGCAGAGAGCTGCTGGTATTGAAATATGCATAGTTGGTCAATGCTCGAGACATAGTACGTTGTATCAGAGTATGAACACAAGGCATTACACATCCTAAAACTATGAAAATTATTGCTAGCACTGATATGAGAGGAGTAATGATTTTAAGCAATAATTCATCCTCTTTATTCACATTATCTGCCTCAGCAGCATCTCTAAGGGCAGTCAAATTGAGGTGGCTTGATGAATGATTCCTGCATCTTTGTCATTCTCTGGGATAAAAGTGCAGCACGTATACCAATAATCGCGCACACACCGCCTTGTGACGCCGTCAGCTGGTCCAGCACTAGCCTATTTTGTAGGGTCATTAATCGTATAGCCGTGAGCTCTTTGCGTATTTTTGACAGGGCTGTTATGGTGGAATTCATGAACAAGTCTAACTGATTGTTTCCATTCTCAGCTCAACTTTACCCACCCCTACCCACGGGAAAAGCGCATGCACGACCTTTTGGCCATCAGACCACAGTTTATGGTCATCGGGGACATCCGATCCCCATACACTATCATGTGGTGGAAAGACACTGCGTTTGGCGCGTGGAAGGTGGTGGAGCGTTACCATGTACAAGTGATCTGCCGGTTCTAGTAGAGCGCAACGACCCTCCCACCCTATTGGCAAATCCAAATACATATATGAGCCACATAGCCAATTGAGACCTAGCTGTCCGTATACCCCCATTGCATCAGGAGCCTGAAAATAGGGTACACAAGTCGTACCACGTGTTGCCTGGGTTGTGTTCAATGTGCCATTGGGCAGTGGTGTACACGGCGTGTGGACCACAGCCCAATGCACTCGGGAGACTTCTCCCACTTGTACCGGTTCCAGAGTTTTTATGTAAACATGATTCTCATAGCAGGTATATCTAGCATCTGGGGGTATGTGGACAGGGCCATACAGAGGACTATCTGATGTCTCGTTGAGCGGGTTTGCTACAAACTTGGAGAAGTCCAATTTGGATATGTCCAATGGTGGGGGCAATTTCCAATTCATGGTCAAGTTCATCAGGTAAGGGGATAAGGCGGAGGGTAGCGCATGAGGGAAGATAGTGCTGGCGTTGACGGGTTTCGGAACTACGTATGGGTTATTGGCGGCTATTGGCATACGTGTGCAAACATAACAATTTGTGTTGTTCTCTGATCTAGCTACGTATTTAGCATAGCGATACCATAGGTTCAAATCAAAAGAGGAATTGTAAGTCACTTTGTAGTCTCTCATAGCCTCGTCGATGAGCATACTACGAGGTAGCGGATACTGGTTTCCGTCCCTTTGTTGTGGCCTCCGGGTCGCAGTCAGCGACATGCAGAGGACCATTAGGCCAGAACAAACCCATCCCTTGTGAGCACCCATAGCTGGGAGTAGAGTTTCAGATGGTTTCTTCGGCGGACAAGGGTTTTGATACCGTCCGACTTCCAACCTACTCAGGGTGTGGGAATGGAATGATCTTTTTACAGTGACTTTGGTGTATCCACGTGGATCGTTCTGCAATTTTTACTGCTGTGGGCGTGGTGATGAGCACAGTGTATGGCCCCTCCCACTTTGGTGATGACCAGCACTTCCTCTTTATCACTTTATCAGCACTTGGTCACCTGGTTGGAGTCTCCGCACTTGGGGAGACAGAGGGGGAGAGATAGCAGATTACATGCACTTGAACACGCCTATCTCTAAACACTTTGCACATCCACTCCGCTAGGAGGGCCCCTGGGTCATCACTTTTCTCTGCCCAGGGGACCCCTTCCCACAAAGGTAATACAAATGGCCTGCCATGTACCATTTCAAAAGGCGTCAGCCCTGTAGAGTTTGGCGTTATTCTCATGTACAACTCTACAGGGGAAGACATTCTGGCCATGGTTTTCCTGTCTGCTCCATGGTTTTCTTTAGCCGATTTTTTACTGTGCCGTTAGTCCTCTCGACCAACCGGCACTTTGGGGGTGGTATGAACAATGTCGTCTCAGTTCTATGCCTAGGTGTTGTCCTAGCAATGTCACTGTCTCATTTACGAAATGTGGGCCATTATCACTCCAAATGATTCTTGGGATGCCATACTGTGGTATTACTGTTTTAGCGAGTGTTTTGGCTACAGTAATGGCATCTGCTTTTCGTGAGGGTGCTACTATTACCCATTTAGAGAAGGAATCTACCAGGACTAAACAGTACCTGTAAGTACCACTTCGGTTTAGCTCTATGAAATCCATGGCAGGATTTCGAATGGATGTGACCCCTGTGGGCATTTCCCTCTCTTGGTCTTACATTTCCTGCGGATTATGTCTGCAACAGATAATGCACCCTCTACAAAAAAATTTTAAGTAAGAATTTAATCCTTTGAAGGTGTGAAACACCTTCTTACCATAGACATCATTCCCACTGTTGAGACATGGCCACTGCCATGGCTCAAACTAGCTACCATATGATACAATTTTTTAGGTAAGCAGGGCTTGTCATCTTTCAGATATAGGCCATCAACACAAGTTGCACCGTCCGACAGCCATACATCTTTCTCGGTCTTGGGGGAGTTGTCTTGCATGTTTTTTAGTACTTCTGTAGGATCGGATTCGTGTGGTCCTCTTGAACCGCTAAGTTCTGATTTTACAGCTGCTTTCTTAGCTTCCTCATCTGCTTTTGCATTCCCTAAGCTGACTGGATCTTTTTGCTTAGTATGCGCTGCACATTTACAAATGGCTAGTTTGTGTGGTAACTGGATAGCCTGAAGTAGCTTCACTAGCAAGTCTGCATGTTCTACTGTCTTTCCTGTAGAAGTCATCATTCCTCACCTACTCCACTGCGCTGCAAAACAATGCACTGTTGAAAAAGCATATTGGCTATCTGTGTAGATAGTGACTGATTTGTCCTTTGCCCATTTGCAGGCTTCTGTGAGGGCGATTATCTCTGCTGCTTGGGTGGAGTATTTTGAAGGCAACGGTCCGCTGAGCAGTGTTTCTTCTTGTGTCACCACTGCATATCCCACTTGGTTTCCTCCTGTTGATGGTCTCGAGGCGGATCCATCAACAAAACACATGAATACTGTCTGGAATTGGATCATCTTTCAAGTCTTTTCGTGGTTTACAGTTTTCATTTGTTCGGTCTACACATGAATGGGGTCTCCATCATCTTCTGGGGGACTAGTGTGGCAGGGTTTAGTGTGTTACATCTCTTATCTCTAAATGTGGTTGGGAGAGTAGAGTGGTCATGATTGACAAGTGTCTCGTGGGGACAGGAAAACTCATTCGGGTTTCGGTTATTAGCATGTCCACAGCATGCGGGACTAGCAATGTGGTTGGATGGAACAACACTACTTCTGCTGAGCTCTGCACTGCGAGGGCTGCTGCACACACTGCACGCACACAAGGGGGAAGGGCACAGGCCACCGGGTCCAGCCTTTTGGAATAGAACGCCACTGGCTGGAGCTTTGAGCCATGCTTCTGTGATGCACTGAGGTCATGAACTTAGTTTGCAGTCCACTGTTTGGACGAAAGGCTTGGTGTAGTCTGGGAGACATAACACTCCTGTGTTGGCGATTTGGTCTTTTGAGAGCATTGAATGCGTCATCTCCTTCCGGAGTCCATGTGAGGTCATCCTTCAGGGCTAGGTTAGCTGGTACATCATGTCCAGGAGAGGTTGAGTCGTTTGGGCATGATGGGGAATCCAGCTACGGCAGTAGTTGCAGAGTCCAAGAAAATGCCATCATTTCTTTTGTGCGGGGCTTGGGCTTTGTAACACAGCTTGCTTTCTGTCTGTCGTGAGGGCTTTTCCTTTTTGGGAGATTTTGTGACCAGGAAGACCACTTCTTCCTGACAGAATTGGAGTTTGTGTTTTGAGGCTTGTTCCCACTGTCGGCCAGGTGTTTGAATATGCTCATGGCATCCTTTCGTTGGCTTCTTTTGTTCTGGAGGCAATTAGGATGTCATCCACATAGACTAGGACTTGTGTGTCCTCATTGTACTTGGCTCCTTCCATGCATGTCATTATCTCCTGAGAGAAGATGGTGGGACTGTCTGTGAATCCTGTGGCAGTCTGGTGTAAGTATACCTTTTTCCTCAAAGGTGAAACCGAACCAGTGCCGTGAGTTCTTGTGTAGTGGTATGGCGTTGCTCAGGTCCACTACAGTGAACCATTTGTGTTCTGCTTTCAAATTGTCAGTAAGGTGTGGGGATCTGGCAACATGGGGCATCTAGTCTGGACTGCCTTATTTTATCTGTCTAAGGTCATGTACTAAGCGCCATGACTCGTCTGGCTTCTTAACTGGAAAAAAATGGGCATGTTACATTCACAGGGGGATCTTCAACTAGAATGCCTGCTGCCTTCATGTCTGCACGACAGGGGCAATTCCTTTGATTGCGTCGCGCTTCAGGGGTACTGTCTTACTCTTGGCCTGTAGGATGTTTTAGCGTGTACTTCTACTGGTTTAGCAGTCTTAATAAACCTACATCTGTTTTGCTGTAGACCAGAATGTTGGGGGGACTTCTGAAAGCGGGCGTCAACAGGTTTTGCGTCGAGGTGAATGTTTGGTTTAGCAACCGTCACCCAGGGACTCCTGTCCGGGTCACTTTCCCTATGCCCTCTAGTTGCATTTGTCTCCCAAGGGGTCCGGGCCCCACTTTTCTTCTCTGAGTGTTGCCAGTCTGGTCACTAGGCCTCAAGCTGGGGCCATCCTCTGGTATCTGATGACCTGGCCAGTGAGACGTGTGGTTTTCCATTTGCTTTGTAGAGGGCTTTGATTGGCTCTGGTAACATCACTGTGGCTGCTACATCTCCTTTCTGGGTAAATAGACATAGTCTACTGTGACTGTCTGTGGGCCTAGCTTCTTGAACTGTTCTTCATAGCTAACCACACTATTGAATCTTATTCTCAAAGGGGTTATCGAAAGAGAAAGGGTCTATAAACCTAGGGAGGCGTGTCTGTTCAGGCCTCTCATATTTCATGGGCACATGCAATGGCCATTCCTTTTGAGGAATGATGCCTGTTCTCTGGTATGTACTTCAATAGGTGCTTACGATGGACCTAGGGCCGAGGTGGCAAGGTCCAGGGCGAAGAATCGCTTGGCGTCCTCGTCCTTCATGGACAAGGCTGAAGTCATTTTGTCTGGCCTCATTCCTCTTTTAGTGGGGACTAATGCTATTTTGAGTTGTTTCATTAGGTCCCTCCCTAGCAGTTTTACTGGGCAATCTGGACTGATAACTAATTCTGCTGTATGGGCTTCGCCATCTTCGTCTAGTACAGTGATTGGTTTAGAGATTTTAACAATTGTGATTTTACCATTAGCTGATACTACGGCTATCCATTTGTGGCCTGGCCTTACTGCTGGGTTTCTATCTTTTAGCACTGTCCTATCTGCCCCTGAATCACATAAAAACTTACTCTTTCTCCTCCAATGGTGAGAGTGTAAAAGGTTTTCGTCTTCTTTCAGGGATAGGGAAAATATTTGAGTCAAGTCCAATATTTCTACGGGGTGTCCTTGGATTGGGTCTTCGTTTCGTAGGAGATTGGCTTGAATCTTCAGTTGCGTCAATCCTCATATTCACCCCTATCTAGTGGTAATCTGGATTATGAGGTGGGGGTCGAGAGAAGCG